>NW_028321349.1:0-67640 GCF_062004578.1 Staurois parvus | reverse complement strand
GGCATGCGATGGCTGATCGGAGGTCTGAAGAGCGTGCATTGGCAGATTTGAGATCTGAGGGGCATGCACTGGCTGATTTGAGGTCTGAAGGGCATGCATTGGCTGGTTTGAGATCTGAAGGGCGTGCATTGGCTGATCGGAGGTCTGAAGGGCATGCAATGGCTGATCGGAGGTCTGAAGGGCATGCACTGGCTGATCTAAGGTCTTAAAGGGCATGCATTTGCTGATTTGAGGTGTGAAGGGCATGCATTGGCTGATCTGAGTTCTGAAGGGCATGCATTGGCTTATCCAATGTCTGAAGGGCATGCAATGGCTGATCTGAGTTTTGAAGGGCATGCATTAGCTGACCTGAGGTCTGAAGGGCATGCGATGGCTGATCTGAGGTCTGAAGGGCATGCATTGGCTTATCCAATGTCTGAAGGGCATGCGATGGCTGATCTGAGTTCTGAAGGGCATGCATTGGCAGGTTAGAGGTCTGAAGTGTATGCACTGGCTGATCTGAGGTCTTAAGGGCATGCATTGGCTGATTTGAGTTCTGAAGGGCATACATTGGCTGATTTGAGGTCTGTAAAGCATGCATTGGCTGACCTAAGGTCTGAAGAGCATGCATTGGTTGATCTGATGTCTGAAGGGCATACATTGGCTGATCTGATGTCTGAAGGGCATACATTGGCTGATCTGATGTCTGAAGGGCATACATTGGCTGATCTGAGACCTGAAGTGCATGCACTGGGGACTCATCTAACGTCTGAAGTGCTTTCATTGGGGACTAAAATGTGGTCTGAAGTGCATGCATTGGAGACTACAAGGCGCCATCGTTCAGCGGCATGCCAGTTGTCTAACCTTCCTCCTTCACATAAACATTAGCAGGCGACGTGCCAGTGAACAATCTAGCGTACCGTGGTCTTAGTTGGAGATGTGTAGTGCAGTGTTTCTCAACCTTCTTTCAGTCAAGGCATCCTTTAAATTTATGGACAGTGCCAAGGCACCTCTTAAAATGATGGATAGTCCCGAGGCACCGAGGCACCCCATTCTAAAATGGGGTGCCTCAAGGCTGTCCATCATTTTAAAAGGGCACCCCATTCTAAAATGTGAAAACTATTCTGACAGCAACATCCACACATGTAGGAGGTGATTTATTCTTCCAAAGCAGGTACACTTTTGCACCCAACGGTACTGACTAGTATTCCCATGTTTCTCTTCTCCCTCAGTTTTTCTCCATCGCTGAGCTAATGTGACGCCAGCACTGATGGAGAAGGACAAGGGAGGGTCAAACTAGGATGCTGTGCAGGCAGCTGACATCCTCCTTATCAACTGATGATGTCATTGGTTGTCAGGACGCTGGCAGCTAGAAGGTCGTAATGGTGCACATTGAAAACCTGTGGCTTTGTGTAACTAAAAGGCCGGATTGTTTAACCGCTGGCTTGTATACAAGTTTTGGGCAATTTTTAGACATTTTGCCAAGGCATCCCTGAAGAAACCTCAAGGCATTCCTGAAGAAACCTCAAGACATCCCTGAAAAAACCTCAAGGCACCCCTGAAGAAACCTCAAGGCACCCCTGAAGAAACCTCAAGGCATCCCTGAAGAAACCTCAAGGCACCCCTGAAGAAACCTCAAGGCATCCCTGAAAAATCCTCAAGGCATCCCTGAAAAATCCTCAAGGCACCCCTGAAGAAACCTCAAGGCACCCCTGAAGAAACCTCAAGGCATCCCTGAAAAAACCTCAAGGCACACCTGAAGAAACCTCAAGGCACCCCTGAAGAAACCTCAAGGCACCCCTGAAGAAACCTCAAGGCACCCCTGAAGAAACCTCAAGGCCCCCCTGAAGAAACCTCAAGGCCCCCTGGTTGAGAAAGACTGATGTAGAGTACAGAATACTAGACCCCCTTACACCTGCTGGTTTGCTCCTTCCCATACACAGACACCTCTTCTCTGCTCGTTCGGTTGCAGGCAGGGGCGGACTGACCATTTGAGCACTCGGGCTCAGCCCGAGGGCCCGGGGTCAGTAGGGGACCCCATGAAATGCACCTGGTACCTTTTTGATAGGCTTTTTTGAGTGTGGGCAAGGACATGGGGGGCCCCTTGATCCCCTACTGCCTGGGGGCCCCATGAGTTGTCAGTCCACCCCTGGTTGCAGGTTCCCTAGTTCATTGCATAAAATGCAGACCCAAGGCCTATGCATTGCACATGAGGACACCAAGCTCCCCCTCCCCCACCATAGCAACAGAGCTTTGGGAAACAAAAGAATAAGGCAAGTGTTCCTCTACTCTACACCCCCTGGACTAAATGAGCTATCAAACCTTGCCAAACCCTCACCTTTCATAGAAACCAATCAGCCAATCAGCTTCCAGGTTTCATCGTCAAAGCTTAATTAAACAAGCTGAAGTTAGAAGCCGACTGGCTACCACACACAGCTGCACCAGATCCCAAGTGCACCGGTTTTAGCAAATCTGCCCCCCCCCCCCCCCCACTGTCTCACCTAAAAAGACTGGAAAAACACCATTCAAAATTGCACTCATCTGCAGCAAAACATCACCGGGTCCAACTTCTGTGCGTTTCTTTGAAGAGTAAAGCTGTCTGTGGATTCTACCAAGTCAGCAAGTGGCCATACTGCGTCTAAGAGGTAGGTCATTGCCTATACCAGCATTTGAAAACAGAACATAACTGCTGCTATCCGAATGAAATTTTGGCCAACCAATTTTGTAAAGGTGGTCCTTCAAGGACAGGTGCAAAATTCCAGCTTTTGACCACCATCGGTGGTTTATCCTGGATTGCTCAGCAAGTCTACTTGCTGAAGGACCTACAGCATGACTTATCCCAAGTGTAGCTGGCCAGCTAAGACCAGTCCTAGGTTACTAATATGGTTCACATATATGTGTATACCAAACCTGCCAATACCCTCAGTACAGTATATACAGTCAGGTCCATAAATATTGGGACATGGACACAATTCTAACATTTTTGGCTCTATACACCACCACAATGGATTTGAAATGAAACGAACAAGATGTGCTTTAACTGCAGACTGTCAGCTTTAATTTGAGGGTATTTACATCCAAATCAGGTGAACGGTGTAGGAATGACAACAGTTTGCATATGTGCCTCCCACTTGTTAAGGGACCAAAAGTAATGGGACAATTGGCTTCTCAGCTGTTCCATGGCCAGGTGTGTGTTATTCCCTCATTATCCCAATTACAATGAGCAGATAAAAGGTCCAGAGTTCATTTCAAGTGTGCTATTTGCATTTGGAATCTGTTGCTGTCAACTCTCAAGATGAGACCCAAAGAGCTCCGGACACAGTGAAACACCGATCGTCGGACGGGACCTCTGTACGAGGTCCCGATCATGTGATCACTGATTGGCCAATCAGTGATCACATGCAAAGTAGTAAGCAAGATGTCACTTCTGACATCATTGCTTACTATGTGTGAAATCTGTGAATGATCACAGAGGTCACATGGTACAGGGCTATTCACAAAAGCCTTGTACCATGTGACAAGCTGTGACCAATCACAGCTCACTCTGTATTTCTCAATGACTGCAGGAATGCAGAGAGAGAGAGAAAGAGAAATGATTGCTTTTACATCCTATATGGGTGTAAAAGCAATCAGTGTAAAAAAAAAAAAAAAAAATCTTTATCACCCCCCACAAGTAGTACAGTGTCACCATGGTGACCCCACACTGCTAGGGTGACAGTATGTAAAAAAAAAATAAAAAATAAAAAATAATATAAAAAAATAAAATAAAAATGTAAAAAAAAATGTTTAAAAATTATAATTTTTGCTTATAAACTAATTTGGATTTTTTTTTTTTTACTAAAAAAATAACGGAATACATTTTGGCTAAGATTTATGATGAAATATTATTTATTTGCAAAATTTTATAAAAAAAACACTTTTTTAAAAAATTTTTGGACATTTCATTTACATAGCAAAAAAAATACAAATCCCAGCGGTGAATAAATACCACCAAAATAAAGCTTTATCTATCTCAAAAAAATGGTAAAAAATAAATTTGGGTGCAGTGTTGCATGACCGCGCAATTGTCATTCAAAGTGTTGTAGCGCTAAAAGCTGAAAATTGCCCTGGTCAGGAAGGGGGTGAAAGTGTCCGGACTGGAAGGGGGTGAAAGTGTCCGGACTGGAAGGGGGTAAAAGTGTCCGGACTGGAAGGGGGTAAAAGTGTCCGGTCTGGAAGGGGGGAAAGTGTCCGGACTGGAAGGGGTGAAAGTGTCCGGACTGGAAGGGGGGTGAAAGTGTCCGGTCTGGAAGGGGGGGAAAGTGTCCGGACTGGAAGGGGGGAAAGTGTCCGGACTGGAAGGGGGGAAAGTGTCCGGACTGGAAGGGGGGAAAGTGTCCGGACTGGAAGGGGGTGAAAGTGTCCGGATTGGAAGGGGGGAAAGTGTCCGGACTGGAAGGGGGGAAAGTGTCCGGACTGGAAGGGGGGGAAAGCGTCCGGACTGGAAGGGGGGGGAAAGTGTCCGGACTGGAAGAGGGTGAAAGTGTCCGGACTGGAAGGGGGGGGAAAGTGTCCGGACTGGAAGGGGGGAAAGTGTCCGGACTGGAAGGGGGTAAAAGTGTCCGGACTGGAAGGGGGTAAAAGTGTCCGGTCTGGAAGGGGGGGAAAGTGTCCGGACTGGAAGGGGGGAAAGTGTCCGGACTGGAAGGGGTGAAAGTGTCCGGACTGGAAGGGGGGTGAAAGTGTCCGGTCTGGAAGGGGGGGAAAGTGTCCGGACTGGAAGGGGGGAAAGTGTCCGGACTGGAAGGGGGGAAAGTGTCCGGACTGGAAGGGGGGAAAGTGTCCGGACTGGAAGGGGGTGAAAGTGTCCGGATTGGAAGGGGGGAAAGTGTCCGGACTGGAAGGGGGGAAAGTGTCCGGACTGGAAGGGGGGGAAAGCGTCCGGACTGGAAGGGGGGGGAAAGTGTCCGGACTGGAAGAGGGTGAAAGTGTCCGGACTGGAAGGGGGTGAAAGTGTCCGGACTGGAAGGGGGTGAAAGTGTCCGGACTGGAAGGGGGGAAAGTGTCCGGACTGGAAGGGGGGAAAGTGTCCGGTCTGGAAGGGGGGGTGAAAGTGTCCGGACTGGAAGGGGGTGAAAGTGTCCGGAATGGAAGGGGGGGAAAGTGTCCGGACTGGAAGGGGGGAAAGTGTCCGGACTGGAAGGGGGGGAAAGTGTCCGGACTGGAAGGGGGGGAAAGTGTCCGGACTGGAAGGGGGTGAAAGTGTCCGGACTGGAAGGGGGTAAAAGTGTCCGGACTGGAAGGGGGTAAAAGTGTCCGGTCTGGAAGGGGGGGAAAGTGTCCGGACTGGAAGGGGGGAAAGTGTCCGGACTGGAAGGGGTGAAAGTGTCCGGACTGGAAGGGGGGGAAAGCGTCTGGACTGGAAGGGGGGGGAAAGTGTCCGGACTGGAAGAGGGTGAAAGTGTCCGGACTGGAAGGGGGTGAAAGTGTCCGGACTGGAAGGGGGTGAAAGTGTCCGGACTGGAAGGGGGTGAAAGTGTCCGGACTGGAAGGGGGGAAAGTGTCCGGACTGGAAGGGGGGAAAGTGTCCGGTCTGGAAGGGGGGGTGAAAGTGTCCGGACTGGAAGGGGGTGAAAGTGTCCGGAATGGAAGGGGGGGAAAGTGTCCGGACTGGAAGGGGGGAAAGTGTCCGGACTGGAAGGGGGGGAAAGTGTCCGGACTGGAAGGGGTGAAAGTGTCCGGACTGGAAGGGGGGTGAAAGTGTCCGGACTGGAAGGGGGTGAAAGCGTCCGGACTGGAAGGGGGGAAAGTGTCCGGACTGGAAGGGGGGGAAAGTGTCCGGACTGGAAGGGGGGAAAGTGTCCGGACTGGAAGGGGGGGAAAGTGTCCGGACTGGAAGGGGGGGAAAGTGTCCGGACTGGAAGGGGGGAAAGTGTCCGGACTGGAAGGGGGTGAAAGTGTCCGGACTGGAAGGGGGTGAAAGTATCCGGACTGGAAGGGGGTGAAAGTATCCGGACTGGAAGGGGATGAAAGTGTCCGGACTGGAAGGGGGTGAAAGCGTCCGGACTGGAAGGGGGTGAAAGCGTCCGGACTGGAAGGGGGTGAAAGTGTCCGGACTGGAAGGGGGGGAAAGTGTCCGGACTGGAAGGGGGGGAAAGTGTCCGGACTGGAAGGGGGGAAAGTGTCCGGACTGGAAGGGGGGGAAGGGTGTCCGGACTGGAAGGGGGTGAAAGTGTCCGGACTGGAAGGGGGTGAAAGTGTCCGGACTGGAAGGGGGGGAAAGTGTCCGGACTGGAAGGGGTGAAAGTGTCTGGACTGGAAGGGGGGGAAAGTGTCCGGACTGGAAGGGGATGAAAGTGTCCGGACTGGAAGGGGATGAAAGTGTCCGGACTGGAAGGGGGTGAAAGTGTCCGGACTGGAAGGGGGTGAAAGTGTCCGGACTGGAAGGGGATGAAAGTGTCCGGACTGGAAGGGGGTGAAAGTGTCCGGACTGGAAGGGGGGGGAAGTGTCCGGACTGGAAGTGGTTAAAGAAGTTAACTAAAGTATTCGGTGCTCTTTAAACCTACGGCATCCATAGAGCGGCATTGGAGGAATTACAGAGTAAAGTCAGTCCAATCAAACAAAGAATCAGCAATTGCATCATTCTTCTAATGCCACAACACACTAGGCACCAAAGGGTGCTGCGCCTGCCACAGTGGAACTATTACCCTCAGAGGTCAAGCAGCAGCGCTCCTCAACTTGCTCAGTAAAGAGTACACTAGAGAAATAGAGCGCCATCATATACCGCCACGCGGAGACACCTCAGTGGAACAGTACAGGCCACAGCGCGTGGGCGTTAGTCAGACTGCAGACGACTCTTAAAGTGGCATAACGGCAAAGGCAAGACAGTCAGAGAAAGAGCGCCAAACCTCCTGCACCCCGAGAGAGAAAGAGATGCATGGGGGGGAGGGCCACAGTCCAGAGCTAGAGTGCCCGCACCGCTATCCATCAAGAGCCCACGTGTTGCATTCAGAGAGTTCACGCAGAGCATCGCAAAGTCACCGCAGAGAATCGCAAGTCACCGCAGAGCATCGCAAGTCACCGCAGAGCATCGCAAAGTCACCGCAGAGCATCGCAAGTTACCGCAGAGCATCGCAAAGTCACAGCAGAGCATCGCAAGTCACTGCAGAGCATCGCAAAGTCACCGCAGAGCATCGCAAGTCACTGCATCAAGAAAAGTCTCCTTTAAGACTGACGTTTGTTTCTGCAACCCTCAGATCACGGTATCCTGCTTTTCAATTAAGGTCAGAGCTTTCCTTTATAACTCACATAGGTTTCTGCAAGAGGCATTTTTGTGCTCAAGAGAATACAGACTTTTTATAAAAAGAGACAGTTATAGTATATGATTCTGATGTATTTAAAGTGAAAGTCATTTATTGCCTGCATTTTGGTGCTGTCAGGAATGGACTTGCCAGTAATGGTGGGACTCACCTGCCTTGTGGGCTGCAGTACCAGGGCTGGCCAGCGGGTGCTCCCAGCAATCAGAGACTCAACCCTGCAGCCAGCCAAACACCTGAACCTGATCATGCAGGTGTATTTAAGGGATGGCCAGACCTGCAGTCTCTGCCTTGGTGTGTGTTTTTCCTGGGCCCTGTATCTTGTAAACCTGCGTTCCTGTTCCTGTTCCTGTCTTGTTGCTGACTCTGCTTGATCCTGACCTCTGCTGACTTCTCCTGTTCTGATCCCTGGCTTGTGACCCTGACCATTTTCTCCGCCTGCTCCTCCTGTACCTACCTGCCCGATAGTTATCGACCCGGCCTGCCTGACTACGTTGTGCTCTATATGTGTATGTACCTGTGTATCTGTATCAGTTTAGGTTTGGGTTTGTGTCACCTTGTTGTATGTATTTGTGTTACCTTGGGGTTTGGTGCACTGCGTTTATGTTTGTATTGTTAGTCTCAATAAATTATATTGTTTATAACTTATCTGAAGCCTGCGTTTCCCTGCGTCAGTTCACATACCTCTGGTCATACCCGGGAGCCCTGACAGGTGCTATTACATGTAAAGTGAAAGTCATTTATTCTTGCATTTGTTAGTATTGCATTTAAAGTGACAGGTCCTTATTATTCATATTAATTGTTATAGCATTCAGAAATGGCTGAGCCTAGCAATGCCACCCCACTGTTAGCGGATGCAATGATAAATATGGTAGAAAGTGAAGAGCAAGAGAACCTGTCTGAATCTGAAAGGTGCAATGTAACGGTAGTCTCGCCCCAAACAAATATAGCTGAAACAGGTGAACTAAGACGTTCATCACGGGACAGAAAGCCGACCCAAAAGGTGCTAGAAAATTTGGAGCAAGAGGCAGCACTGAAAGGAAAAAGGTTCGCCCGAATGTATGAGAGGTGGAAAGCATACATCGAAGACATTCGCAGAAAGCTAAAACAAGAAAGCATAAAGAAGAATTTGAGTGAAATGATAGAGACAGTAGAAGATTCTGAGTCAGAGCTTACGACAGCATAGCGGTCGTCCTTGACACCCTCCCAGGATATTGTAAGGAACATGGATACATGTACCGCAGTCACTAGGGATTTAGTGAAGCTTATGAGAGAACTATCATCTGCAGCAAAGTATGATGAAGTCAAGGCCCGAAAGGGAATGAATGAGCTCTTCATGAAAGACTATGCTAGGTCCTTAGGAGGAACCACAATCTCAAGTCTGACTTCCATCACCAGCAGAAGCGCCAGCCACATAACAGAGTTCTCACGTACGTCAGCCAAAAGAAAGGAATTAGCTGAACAACTCGCTGCCAAAAGAGCAGAAGTTGAGATGGAATCTGCCATTGAGGCTCAGCGCCAGGAAATGGAAGCTCAGCGCCAGGAAATGGAAGCCGAAATGGAAGCCCAGCGTCATAAAATGGAAGCTCAGCGCCATAAAATGGAAGCTGAAATGAAAAGTCTGGAAAGGCAGAAGGAAGTTAAGATTATAGAAGCCAGACTCAGAGTGCACGAAGAGGATACGAATCAGGGTAGTCATAGATCCAAATCCGTACTAAGTGGAGAAGCTGACTGCTACGTTCTTCCTTACGCCCAGGAAAATGGAAGGAAATCTCCAGCATGTAGTGAAGAAATAAGTCATAGTCCTCCCATCCCTGCTCAGAGAGAAAAGAAGAGAGACTCGCCTGATTCAGAACAAAGCGGAAAAAGAGAACCAGATAATTCAACTCCCATATGTCATGGCAGTGGTCACGAGGATGTTACAACTGTTGACCCGACGAAACCTCAGAGAATATTTCTCACTAGACTTCCTGTTCCGGAACCTACTGTATTCTCCGGAGACGTACTGAAGTTTATAGAGTGGAAGGCAAGTTTTGAAATGATCATTGAACATAATTGCTCCCGTCCAGTGGACAAGTTATTCTACCTCCAGCGGTATACTGGCGGAGAAGCAAAAAAGGTTCTTGAAGGTAACTTCTATAGGAAAGATGAAGAAGCCTACAAGCAAGCTTGGGAAAAATTAAATGCAAGATATGGTCATCCCTTCTTAGTGCAAAGAGCTTTCAGAGAGAAGTTGATAAACTAGCCTAAAATAGGTCCTAAAGAACACTTCAAGCTCCAAGAGTATGGCGACTTCCTGCAAGCATGCAGCAATGCTATCCCACATGTTCAAGGACTAGAAGTATTGAACGACTATCTAGAAAACCACAGGATGCTAGCCAAGCTACCAGAACAAGTGGCTTCTGGATGGAATCGCTATGTGACTGAACAGTTAGATCAAGGCAAAAACTTCCCAAGTTTCAAAGAGTTCTCTGAATTTGTCAATAAGGAAGCATGAATAGCGTGTAATCCAGTAACAGCATCTTATGTCTTAAAACCCTTAGAAGAAAGGCCTACAAGAGAGATAAGACGCTCAAGAGCAACTAGCTTTGCAACCAACACAGCTACTAAAGGTCCAGATGCCCATGAGAGCAAGTTCAACGTCATTTCTGGGATCAGTAAAGAGTCAGAACCGACAAGTCTTCAGACTACCTTCAAGTGTATGTTCTGTGAAGAGAATCACTCCATACATAAGTGCCAACGATTGAAGGAAAGGTCTCCAGATGAAAAGAAGAAGTTTGTGTTTGATAATCAGCTGTGTTTTGGATGTTTAAGAAAAGGCCATATTACTAAAGAATGCAAGAAAAAGGCCACTTGCAGCGTTTGAAATGGACGTCATCCTACCCCACTACATGAAGAACGTCCAAAGAAAGAGAAATCCTTAATGCCCAAGGACACTGAGGAAGAAAATAAAGCGACAGTATTCTCTGGCAGAGTGAAAGAAAGAGAAATCAATGGCACGTCAATGGTTGTACCAGTGTGTATTTCAAATCCTAAAAGGAAGAACAAGAAGGTATACGCCTGTGCGCTACTGGATGCCCAGAGTGACGTCACCTTCATTGATCAATAAATCTGCAAGAAATTACAAGTGGCCACAGAACCAGTGAAACTCAAACTCACCACAATGACGGGAAGAGACACACTGGTGAACAGTCAAAGAGTCAAAGGACTGAGAGTTAGAGGACTCCACTCAAACTGCATATTAGATCTACCTCCAGCTTATACAAAAGACGACATACCTCTGGATCGAGATCGCATACCTACCTGTGAAACAGCCAACAAATGGGAACACCTATCTATCATATCTCACGAAATGTCCCCGCTGAAGGAATTTGGTGTTGGACTGTTGATAGGCTACGACTGTCCCGAGGCGTTGGTACCACGAAAGATAATCGCAGGAGGAAAGGGTGAACCCTACGCAGTCCAAACTGATCTAGGATGGGGTGTTGTTGGAGGAAAACGACAGATTGCAGATTCAGGACAGGTGACAGGATTGTGTCATAGAATATCTGTCCAAGAGTTACCAACTGTAAGTCCAGCGAAAGTACTCAAAATCCTAGAATCCGACTTTGCAGACGTAAGTTGTAATGAAAAGAGTGTCTCCCAAGAGGACATAAAGTTTGTACAAGCTCTAGAAGATAATATTCAGCAAAATCAACAAGGTCATCTTGAAATGCCCCTAACTTTTAGAGGACAACCTCATCTGCCAAATAACAGAGATCTTGCCCTGGCAAGATTGAAAAGCCTAAAGAAAAGGATGGGAAGAGATCCCAAACTCAAAGACGATTATTTGAAATTCATGAAAGAAATCCTCAAAGAAGGGCACGCAGAGAAAGTTGATGGTCAGCCTAAAAATGGAGAAGTGTGGTACATCCCACATCAAGGTGTCTATCACCCAAAGAAACCGGATAAGATCAGAGTAGTTTTTGATTGCTCAGCAAGGTACAATGATGTTGCATTGAATGATCATCTACTAAAGGGACCAGATCTTACAAACACTGTACCTGGAGTACTCTGTAGATTCAGAAAGTATCCCATAGCAGTCATGTGCGACGTTGAAAAGATGTTCCACCAATTTCATGTGAAGGAAGAAGATAGAGACTTCCTGAGGTTCCTATGGTGGGAAGACGGAGATACAGATACAGAGCCAGCAGAATACAGGATGAAAGTACACTTGTTTGGAGCAGCATCATCCCCAGGTTGTGCCAATTATGGTATGAAGTATCTGGCCAATCAGAATGAAAAGGATTGTCCATCAGCAGCAAATTTTTTGAAGAAAAACTGTTATGTAGATGATGGTCTTATAAGCCTAGAATCCTCAAAATCGGCAATTCAGTTGGTGAGAGAGAGCCAAGAGTTATGCGCAAAGGGAAACCTGCGTCTTCACAAATTCATCTCAAATGACAGAGAGGTACTAGAATCCATCAGTGGCTCCGAACGTGCATCAACAATAAAGAGTGTGGATCTTAACTATGATCCTCTTCCAGTTCAGAATGTACTCGGATTGGGATGGAATGTAGAAAACGACAATTTTTTCTTTGAAATATCCATGGCAGAGAAAGTTCCAACTAGACGTACCATTCTTTCCGCAGTAGCCTCAATATATGATCCGTTGGGATTCCTATCACCAGTAATCCTCAGAGCAAAAGAAATACTGCAAGAATTATGCAGACAGAAGTTGGGATGGGACGAACCCATACCTGCAGGCTTGAGGCTAAGGTGGGAGAGTTGGATAAGAGACTTGCAAAATTTGAAAGAAATTCGGATACCCAGATGTTTTGTACCTCCTGATTTCGGAAAGTACAAGAAAATAGAACTTCATCACTTTTCAGATGCCAGAAGTCAATGGAAATTGGCCAAAGTCCTAGAAGCTCGAAAGGACGAAGAAGAGTCTTGTTACAAATGGGAGACTCAAAACTGGACAAAAAGGGAAAACGTCTCACAACTCCACTCAAGTTGGAACTAGAGATGAGCGAATCGAACTTGGCGAAGTGGAATTCGTTTCGAATATTAGGAAAAATTCGATTCGCACCGAATCCGAATTTTAGCAAACTTCGGATGCACGAATCGAATTTTCCCCGATCAGCCGGCAAAAAGTGTCCCTGCAGAGAGCTCCGCTATTTCTGACAGTTCTCTGACAGTTCCTTCACATTTACAGCGGTTGAAACATTGTATCTATTTGTTTCCATTTAGGATACAGATGTTTTTATTCGGAAACAAATAGATACAATGTTTCAACCGCTGTAAATGTGAAGGAACTGTCAGAGAACTGTCAGAAATAGCGGAGTTCTCTGCAGATACACTTTTTGCTGTACTGGAATACTTCTTCTTTTCATTCTTCTTCTTCTTTTCATTCTTCTTCTTCTTCTTTTCATTCTTCTTCTTCTTTTCATTCTTCTTTTCATTCTTCTTCTTCTTCTTTTCATTCTTCTTCTTCTTCTTTTCATTCTTCTTCTTCTTCTTTTCATTCTTCTTTTCATTCTTCTTCTTTTCATTCTTCTTCTTTTCATTCTTCTCATTCTTCTTTTCATTCTTCTTTTCATTCTTCTTTTCATTCTTCTTCTTCTTCTTTTCATTCTTCTTCTTCTTTTCATTCTTCTTCTTCTTTTCATTCTTCTTCTTTTCATTCTTCTTCTTCTTCTTTTCATTCTTCTTTTCATTCTTCTTCTTTTCATTCTTCTTTTCATTCTTCTTTTCATTCTTCTGTTCATTCTTCTTTTCATTCTTCTTCTTCTTCTTTTCATTCTTCTTCTTCTTCTTTTCATTCTTCTTCTTCTTCTTTTCATTCTTCTTTTCATTCTTCTTCTTTTCATTCTTCTTCTTCTTCTTTTCATTCTTCTTCTTCTTCTTTTCATTCTTCTTTTCATTCTTCTCATTCTTCTTTTCATTCTTCTTTTCATTCTTCTTCTCATTCTTCATTTCTTTCTTCTTCTTCTTCTCTTCATTCTTCTTCTTCTTCTTTTCATTCTTCTTTTCATTCTTCTCATTCTTCTTTTCATTCTTCTTTTCATTCTTCTTCTTCTTCTTTTCATTCTTCTTCTTCTTCTTTTCATTCTTCTTTTCATTCTTCTTCTTCTTTTCATTCTTCTTCTTCTTCTTTTCATTCTTCTTCTTCTTCTTCTTCTTCTTCGTCGTGCCCCGTGACTGCCCAAATGAGTGAAGTGTGCGATGATTCTAAGATGGACGGCACTCATCTGCATGTCATACTGCCTGACAGTATTATTTCTCTTCCCCAGCAGACTCCAAGGGCATTTAAATTAAAGGTACAGTGTTCTGCACTAATATAAAGGCTCTCTGAAGCCTAGAAACACCCTTTTAATAAGTTTAATTCGCGGCGAATAAATTCGCATCGAATCAAATTTCTTCCGCAAATTCGTCGAATCAGCCGAATCGAATTTTTGAATAATTCGCTCATCTCTAGTTGGAACGTCCAATACAAAAGTTAGTTGTTCTGCTTGAGAGTAACAAAGACACTGGAGAGTTGAGAAACTGATGGAAAATTCCTCAAATTCACGTTCGAATCCTTTTACTGAGAACATAGAATTATAGGTAATTTTGGTGGGAGTGTAGCTGGCCAGCTAAGACCAGTCCTCGGTTGGTAATATGGTCACATACAGTTGTGGCCAAAATTATTCAACCCCCACTGAAATTGAGTGTTTTGGCCAGTTTGACATTGCTTTTGATCATTCAGTCATCTTGCTTACATTTACATTAAAGAGGCACTTGTAGGTCAGACAAATATAACATAACAGTTATAATGAAATAACCACAAATGTCTTTTCTGTGCTCACAGCATTATCAGTTTTATTCAACCCCCAAGTGACATTCAATCTTAGTACTTAGTACAGCATCCTTTTACAGTTATAACAGCTTTTAAACGTGAAGCATAGCTTGACACAAGTGTCTTGCAGCGATCTACGGGTATCTTCGCCCATTCTTCATGGGCAAAGGCCTCCAGTTCAGTCACATTCTTAGGCTTGCGCACTGCAACTGCTTTCTTTAAGTCCCACCAGAGGTTCTCAATCGGATTTAAGTCTGGTGACTGCGATGGCCACTCCAAAATGTTCCAGCCTTTCCTCTGCAACCATGCTCTAGTGGACTTGGAGGTATGCTTGGGATCATTGTCCTGTTGAAAGGTCCAACGTCTCCCAAGCCTCAGGTGTGTGACGGACTGCATCACGTTTCCATCCAATATCTCCTGGTACTGAAGAGAATTCATGGTACCTTGCAACCGCTGAAGCTTCCCTGTACCTGCAGAAGCAAAACAGCCCCAAAGCATGATTGACCCTCCACCATGCTTCACAGTAGGCAAGGTGTTCTTTTCATCATAGGCCTTGTTCTTCCTCCTCCAAACATAGCGTTGATCCATGGGCCCAAACAGTTCTAATTTTGTTTCATCAGTCCACAGAACACTATCCCACAACTTTTGTGGTTTGTCCACATGGCTTTTGGCATACTGCAGTCGACTCTTCTTATTCTTTGGAGACAGCAAGGGGGTACGCCTGGGAGTTCTGGCACGGAGGCCTTCATTACGCAGTGTGCGTCTTATTGTCTGGGCTGAAACTTCTGTACCCACATCTGACAAATCTTTTCTCAGTTCCTCAGCAGTCACACGGGGACTTCTCTCCACTCTACGCTTCAGGTAGCGCACAGCAGTCGAAGTCAGCATCTTCTTTCTGCCACGACCAGGTAGCGTTTCAACAGTGCCCTTTGCCTTGAATTTGCGAATGATGCTTCCTAAGGTGTCTCTTGGTATGTTTAACATCTTTGCAATCTTCTTATAGCCATTGCCCTTCCTGTGAAGAGAAATCACCTCTTCTCTTGTCTTCCTGGACCATTCTCTTGCCTTCACCATGTTTGTAACCACACCAGTAAATGTCTAGAAGGAGCTGAGTATCACAGTCATTTTAAAGCTGCCTAATTGGTGCTTATTATGCTTGATTGCTGCTCGGTGACATCCACAGGTGTTTTCAATACCTGATGGAAAGCACCTGTATGAACCTCTGTTCTTCAGAGTGGTAGTCTTTAAGGGGTTGAATAATTGTGGCAATGAAGAAACCACATAAGAACCATTTACTACTGTATTACATAAACAATTGATGTCATTTTAGTTGCATTTGGGTAGTTACAACGTCCTTGTAGGATTTGATTCTGAATACAATTCCAAATGTACACTATAGTCCCTAAACCCCTTTACAGCATTGGGGGTTGAATAATTTTGGACACAACTGTACATGTGGACACCAAACCTGCCAATACCCTCAGTATAGTATATATGTACACATGTTAAAGCCAAGAGCAGAATCATTGCTGTGATTTATGTCTTTGATTGTTATATGACATTTATATATTCATTGTGTTAGCAGAAGCAGAAAAGGAAAATATGCCTTTAAGAGTAATGCAGGCCATAGATGGGTCGAAAATCGGCCGATTTTCGGATCGTTAGTGGGCGATTTGGTCGGCCGTTTTTCGGTATTTTGGCCGTTTTTTTTTTTCGGTAAAGTTGGGAAAAAATCGGCCGATTTTGCCGATCGGCCGATTTTCGCGGCAATTAGTGGGCAAATCGGCCGATTTTTTACCGATAAAAAATATGCGCATGAGCAGTGACCTGCAAGAGGAAGACAAAAAGAAGAAAAAGAAGAAGAGGAAGACGATGAAGAAGAGGATGAAGAAGAAGAAGAGGAAGAAGAAGAGGATGAAGAAGAGGAGGAGGATGAAGAAGAAGAAGAGGATGAGGATGAAGAAGAAGAAGAGGATGAGGATGAAGAAGAAGAGGATGAGGATGATGATGAAGAAGAGGATGAGGAAGAAGAAGAGGATGAGGATGAAGAAGAAGAAGATGAAGAAGAGGATGAGGATGAAGAAGAAGAAGAAGAAGAGGATGAGGATGAGGATGATGATGAAGAAGAGGATGAGGATGAAGAAGAGGATGAGGATAAAGAAGAAGAAGAAGAAGAGGATGATGAGGATGATGAAGAAGAGGATGAGGATGATGATGAAGAAGAAGAGGATGAGGATGATGATGATGAAGAAGAATAGGATGAGGATGCAGAAGAAGAAGAGGATGAGGATGATGAAGAAGAGGATGAGGATGAAGAAGAAGAAGAGGATGAGGATGATGAAGAAGAAGAGGATGAAGAAGAGGATGAGGATGAGGATGAAGAAGAAGAGGATGAGGATGAGGATGAAGAAGAAGAAGAAGAAGAAGAAGAAGTAGGATGAAAATAAGAAGAATTCCAGTCCAGCAAAAAGTGTCCCTGCAGAGAGCTCCGCTATTTCTGACAGTTCCTTGACATTTACAGCGGTTGAAACATTGTATCTATTTGTTTCCGAATAAAAACATCTGTATCCTAAATGGAAACAAATAGATACATTGTTGCAACTTCTATAAATGTCAAGGAACTGTCAAAGAAATAGCAGAGCTCTCTGCAGGGACACTTTTTGCCGGCTCTAGACGGGTAGAAAATCGGCCGATTTTTTTTACCATTGAGTAACGTCGGCCACTTGAACAACCGATTTTTCGTTTTTTAAAAGAAAAATCTGCAGTTTTTCTCCCCATCTATGGCCTGCATTAGTTAAAGAAGAGCCAATCACAGACAGCCTCACACTGTACAGAGCCTTAACCAATCCCAGCCAGTTTCACATTTGTGCCTGTGTAAAACTCCCTGCTAGGATTTTCTAGAGACACACGCTCACCAGACAGAAGAGGAAACAGACAAAGTTCCAATCAGAAAAGCTCTATGGAAGCAGAGAAGGCCAAATAGGTATTTAATGCACTTGTGTGTTCCTCTGTTGTTTGGCAGCGCAGGTGGATCTGTGTGTTGAAACTGTTGTGTGTGTTTTACTTGTAGTTCCACCGAACGAACTTACGAACCAAATCACTGTAGAGTAATCATAATCGAACGAATTCTAACGAATCTATCGAGATAAGCTATCGAATCAACCCAATGTAATGCGAATGAAACCAATGTAATATGAAAGAAACAAGCCATTGTCAGCAGTTATATGAAGAAGATTGAAGTTATTAAAGAAGTTAACTAAAGTATTCGGTGTGCTCTTTACACCTCCTGCATCCATAGAGCGCCATTGGAGGAATTACAGAGTGAAGTCAGTCCAATCAAACAAAAGAATCAGCAATTGCATCATTCTTCTAATGCCACAGCGCACTAGGCACCAAAGGGTGCTGCGCCTGCCACACCAAGGACTGTAGGACATTTTGGATTTTTGAATGAAACGTTTCCAGACTTACCGCAGTTATCCTCATCGGCACCGTTGGCGCAATCCTTGTGTCCGTTGCAGTGCAGAAGTTGAGGCAAGCACACCGACAGGTTGCCACACGGGAAGTGCCCCAGGGGACAAATGCCGCTGTCCAGGTTTGAAGGCATCATTAGAGAATCTGTAAAACAACAGAAGCCGTAGATGAAGATCGAAGTATTTCTAGTATCCAAAGAGCGATGTGTCATTCAATGTGTCTACGAGGATTTACCGGGGTCACCGCATGAGGCACTAAAGGGGGCCGTACAAAATTCCACAAGAAGGGTCCAGAACTTGAAATGGATCATCTAGTGCAGCCATTTAAAGCCAGGCATCCATGGTACCCTAGGGTTCCTTGAGGGGTTGGCTAGGGATTCCTTGGCTGGTTGACCTCCCGTTTGATGGTGGCTGCATAGTTCTAGGGCCCAACCAGGGGCAGACTGACCATTGGGGAACTCGGGCACTGCCTGAGGGCCCAGGGTCAGTAGGGGGCCCCATAAGATGTCCCTGGTACCTTTCATAGGCTTTTTTGTGTGTGATTTGAGTGTGGGCGAGGACACAGGGGCCCCATGATCCCCTATTGCTCGGGGGCCCCATGAGTTGTCAGTCCGCCCCTGGGCCAAACACCACCTTTAGAGCCACCAGCATGGACCCAATGATCTTTATAGCTCCACCGTAAAAGGTGGCATGGTTCCCACTGAACACCAATTTAAAAGGAGCATTCTGCCCAGGTAAGATCCTATTAGTAGGGATTCCCCGAGATCTGAGAATTATTTCAAGGGCTCCTCTCGGATAAAAGGACTGAGGAAGGCGGATATAGCAGAATCAGAACCTCCTGCCGGTGACCCCTCTAGTGATATAAAGATCTATATAGAGGAATCAGGACCTCCTTCCTCCTGCCGGTGACCCCTCTAGTGATATAAAGATCTATATAGAGGAATCAGGACCTCCTTCCTCCTGCCGGTGACCCCTCTAGTGATATAAAGATCTATATAGAGGAATCAGGATCTCCTTCCTCCTGCCGGTGACCCCTCTAGTGATATAACAGGTCTATATAGAGGAATCAGGACCTCCTTCCTCCTGCCGGTGACCCCTCTAGTGATAGGATCTATATAGAGGAATCGGGACCTCCTTCCTCCTTTTGGTGACCCCTCTAGTGATATAAAGATCTATATAGAGGAATCGGGACCTCCTTCCTCCCGCCGGTGACCCCTCTAGTGATCTATATAGAGGAATCAGGACCTCCTTCCTCCTGCCGGTGACCCCTCTAGTGATAGGATCTATATAGAGGAATCAGGACCTCCTTCCTCCTGCCGGTGACCCCTCTAGTGATATAAAGATCTATATAGAGGAATCAGGCCCTCCTTCCTCCTGCCGGTGACCCCTCTAGTGATAGGATCTATATAGAGGAATCAGGACCTCCTTCCTCCTGACGGTGACCCCTCTAGTGATATAAAGATCTATATAGAGGAATCAGGACCTCCTTCCTCCTGCTGGTGACCCCTCTAGTGATATAAAGATCTATATAGAGGAATGAGGACCTCCTTCCTCCTGCCGGTGACCCCTCTAGTGATATAAAGATCTATATAGAGGAATCAGGACCTCCTTCCTCCTGCTGGTGACCCCTCTAGTGATAGGATCTATATAGAGGAATCAGGACCTCCTTCCTCCTGCCGGTGACCCCTCTAGTGATATAAAGATCTATATAGAGGAATCAGGACCTCCTTCCTCCTGCTGGTGACCCCTCTAGTGATAGGATCTATATAGAGGAATCAGGACCTCCTTCCTCCTGCCGGTGACCCCTCTAGTGATAGGATCTATATAGAGGAATAGGGACCTCCTTCCTCCTGCCGGTGACCCCTCTAGTGATATAAAGATCTATATAGAGGAATCAGGACCTCCTTCCTCCTTCCGGTGACCCCTCTAGTGATAGGATCTATATAGAGGAATCAGGACCTCCTTCCTCCTGACGGTGACCCCTCTAGTGATATAAAGATCTATATAGAGGAATCAGGACCTCCTTCCTCCTGACGGTGACCCCTCTAGTGATATAAAGATCTATATAGAGGAATCGAGACCTCCTTCCTCCTGCCGGTGACCCCTCTAGTGATATAAAGATCTATATAGAGGAATCGGGACCTCCTTCCTCCTGCCGGTGACCCCTCTAGTGATATAAAGATCTATATAGAGGAATCAGGACCTCCTTCCTCCTCCCGGTGACCCCTCTAGTGATATAAAGATCTATATAGAGGAATCAGGACCTCCTTCCTCCTGCTGGTGACCCCTCTAGTGATATAACAGGTCTATATAGAGGAATCGGGACCTCCTTCCTCCTGCCGGTGACCCCTCTAGTGATATAGAGATCTATATAGAGGGATCAGGACCTCCTTCCTCCTGCCGGTGACCCCTCTAGTGATAGGATCTATATAGAGGAATCAGGACCTCCTTCCTCCTGCCGGTGACCCCTCTAGTGATAGGATCTATATAGAGGAATCAGGACCTCCTTCCTCCTGCCGGTGACCCCTCTTGTGATAGAAATATCTATATAGAGGAATCAGGACCTCCTTCCTCCTGCCGGTGACCCCTCTAGTGATAGGATCTATATAGAGGAATAGGGACCTCCTTCCTCCTGCCAGTGATCCCTCCAGTGATATAAAGGCCTATATAGAGGAATCAGGACCTCCTTCCTCCTGCCGGTGACCCCTCTAGTGATATAAAGATCTATATAGAGGAATCAGGACCTCCTTCCTCCTGCCGGTGACCCCTCTAGTGATATAAAGATCTATATAGAGGAATCAGGACCTCCTTCCTCCTGCCGGTGATCCTTCTAGTGATAGGATCTATATAGAGGAATCAGGACCTCCTTCCTCCTGCCGGTGACCCCTCTAGTGATAGGATCTATATAGAGGAATCAGGACCTCCTTCCTCCTGCCGGTGACCCCTCTAGTGATATAAAGATCTATATAGAGGAATCAGGACCTCCTTCCTCCTGCCGGTGACCCCTCTAGTGATATAAAGATCTATATAGAGGAATCAGGACCTCCTTCCTCCTGCCGGTGACCCCTCTAGTGATATAAAGATCTGTATAGAGGAATCAGGACCTCCTTCCTCCTGCTGGTGACCCCTCTAGTGATATAACAGGTCTATATAGAGGAATCAGGACCTCCTTCCTCCTGCCGGTGACCCCTCTAGTGATAGGATCTATATAGAGGAATCAGGACCTCCTTCCTCCTGCCGGTGATCCTTCTAGTGATAGGATCTATATAGAGGAATCAGGACCTCCTTCCTCCTGCCGGTGACCCCTCTAGTGATAGGATCTATATAGAGGAATCAGGACCTCCTTCCTCCTGCTGGTGACCCCTCTAGTGATAGGATCTATATAGAGGAATCAGGACCTCCTTCCTCCTGCCGGTGACCCCTCTAGTGATATAAAGATCTATATAGAGGAATCAGGACCTCCTTCCTCCTGCCGGTGACCCCTCTAGTGATATAAAGATCTATATAGAGGAATCAGGACCTCCTTCCTCCTGCCGGTGACCCCTCTAGTGATATAAAGATCTATATAGAGGAATCAGGACCTCCTTCCTCCTGCTGGTGACCCCTCTAGTGATATAATAAAAATACCCTTTCAGATATGAAAGACACAAATGTATCCATTAATACATCATTAAATATCTAAGCAGTGTGGATACCTGAACCTCACCAGGTATCAGCCTCTTGCAGTCCATGTACAGCCGAGCTTAGACTGGGAGAGGAAGAAGCGACAATCAGTTCACAAGCTGTCAAGAAGCATGCTGATAGGTGGAGGGAGCAGAGTGACAGAGAGAGACAAGCTCATCGCTGTGCTGCTTCTCCTTCACTGTCCAGTCGCAGCCTGGGGGCTTGTCCGGGATAACTTGTGCTTGGAGAAAGTGGGTTGAATGATGGTGATCAGAAGACCGAGGGGGTCTTTTGTCTGGGGAGAATTTTGGCTTGCAAAGGGAATTTATGCTTGGGGATAAGCGGGCAAATTAGTGAACTTTTGTTTTCGGGGAGAGGGGATTTTTGCAGACACATAATGCTCATACATTGGGGGGGGGCACCATTTGGTATCTTTGCTCTGGACGCTAGTTGGCCTTGTCCCGGCACTGCATGCAAGTTCTGGCACCACTGCCAGGTATCAGCCGATTGCAGTCCATGTGCAGCAGAGCTTAGACTTAGACGTTCACAAGCTGTGTCAAAAAGCATGCTGATAGGTGGAGGGAGCAGAGTGACAGAGAGAGACAAGCTCATCACTGCGCTACTTCTCCTTCACTGTCCAGTCGCAACTGCACCGCATCAAAGGGACGTTGGACGGGGCAATGTACCGTCAAATCTTGGGTGAGAACCTTCTTCCCTCAGCCAGGGCATTGAAAATGGGTCGTGGATGGGTGTTCCAGCATGACAATGACCCAAAACACACGGCCAAGGCAACAAAGGAGCGGCTCAAGAAGAAGCACATTAAGGTTCTGGAGTGGCCTAGCCAGTCTCCAGACCTTCATCCGATGGAAAATCTGTAGAGGGAACTGAAAGTTCGAGTTGCCAAACGTCATCCACCAACCCTTAATGACTTGGAGAGGATCTGCCAATAGGAGTGGGCCAAAATCCCTCCTGAGATGTGTGCGAACCTGGGGGCCAACTCCAGGAAACGTCTAACCTCTGTGATTGCCAACAAGGGATTTACCACCAAGTACTAAGTCATGTTTTGTGAAGGGGATCAAATCCTTCTTTCCCTCATGAACATGCAGATCAGTCATCATTTGTTAGACCAGGGGTGGGCAAACTTTTTGACTTGAGGGCCGCAATGGGTTCATATATTGGACCCGGGGGCAGGACCAAGAGTAGATGAATGATGTGTATGTGTCATCCATAGTAAGTATAGTAATATTCCCCCATAGTAAGCATAGTAATTCATCCCCCATATAGTAATTCATCCCCCATATAGTAATTCATCCCCCATAGTAATTCATCCCCCATATAGTAATTCATCCCCCATAGTAATTCATCCCCCATATAGTAATTCATCCCCCATAGTAATTCATCCCCCATATAGTAATTCATCCCCCATATAGTAATTCATCCCCCATAGTAATTCATCCCCCATATAGTAATTCATCCCCCATATAGTAATTCATCCCCCATAGTAATTCATCCCCCATATAGTAATTCATCCCCCATAGTAATTCATCCCCCATATAGTAATTCATCCCCCATAGTAATTCATCCCCCATATAGTAATTCATCCCCCATATAGTAATTCATCCCCCATAGTAATTCATCCCCCATATAGTAATTCATCCCCCATAGTAATTCATCCCCCATATAGTAATTCATCCCCCATATAGTAATTCATCCCCCATAGTAATTCATCCCCCATATAGTAATTCATCCCCCATAGTAATTCATCCCCCCTATAGTAATTAATCCCCCATAGTAATTCATCCCCCATAGTAATTCATGCCCCATATAGTAATTCATCCCCCATAGTAATTCATCCCCCATATAGTAATTCATCCCCCGTATAGTAATTCATCCCCCGTATAGTAATTCATCCCCCCTATAGTAATTCATCCCCCATATAGTAATTCATCCCCCATATAGTAATTCATCCCCCATAGTAATTCATTCCCCATATAGTAATTCATCCCCCATATAGTAATTCATCCCCCATATAGTAATTCATCCCCCATAGTAATTCATCCCCCATATAGTAATTCATCCCCCACATAGTAATTCATCCCCCATATAGTAATTCATCCCCCATAGTAATTCATCCCCCATATAGTAATTCATCCCCCCTATAGTAATTCATCCCCCCTATAGTAATTCATCCCCCATAGTAATTCATCCCCCATATAGTAATTCATCCCCCATAGTAATTCATCCCCCATAGTAATTCATCCCCCATATAGTAATTCATTCCCCATAGTAATTCATCCCCCATATAGTAATTCATCCCCCATAGTAATTCATCCCCCATATAGTAATTCATCCCCCATATTAAGTCCCCAAGTCCCCCCTGTGTCAATTCACTTACCTTTGCTCCGCGCGTTCCTCGCGCCGTTCCGGTGTAGCATGAAAATCTGTCTCCTATGAGGACTGTCCCCCCTCGACGTATCTGCGCATGTGCCAGTTTCAGGCATTAGCAGCCGATCGGCGATCTCCGGCACATGCGCAGATACGTCGAGGGGGACAGATCCTCATAGGAGACAGATTTTCATGGTACACCGGTCTTCAGGGCGGACTGTGAGAGGAGCCTAGCTCCCCTCACGTTCGTCACGCTGCCCCACCTACACACATCCTGACAGCCATCCTGACAGTATCACGCTCCGCGGGCCGGATTAAAAGGTCCGCCGGGCCGTATACGGCCCGCGGGCCGTAGTTTGCCCATTGCTGTGTTAGACGCATTTCTGCTGAATTTGTTGTTGTATTCTGTCTCTCAGTGTTACAATACACCGAACATTCGATTTTTAGACCGATCATTTCTTTGTGAGGGGCAAACATTCAACATCAGCCGGGGATCAAATACGCATCTCCTTCACTGTAAGCTCATCACTTTGCTGCTTCTCCTTCACTGTCCAGTCGCAGCCTGGGGGCTTGTCCGGGATTCCTTGTGCTTGGAGAAAGTGGGTTGAATGATGGTGATCATCAGACCGAGGACATCCGTAGGCAGAAAAAAAGTAATGCCAAGGAAATCTTTGCAGCGAACGCCGGTTTTGTTTTGATCTTTTAATGGGCTATTAATTTTTTTTATTTGTTTGTATTTGTGACCGAAGAAGGTCTACTTTAATTTGTGAACAAACCTCGCGGTTGACCAATGTTAGGAACCGAATAGCATCAAACCAGACCTTTGAGAGACGTGTTGATGGCTTGTTTATACATGAATATATTTCAGTCCACTGAATACATAAATACGCATTAGGACCAAGACCAAGCCTGCAGCGGAGCATGATGACGTCCATGATGGCAGCTTACAGCGCAAGGCGTATTACGACCCGTCTTTATGACCCGTTTCCTCCATTTTATGATGCCTCTGTTCCTACTAATGCATTAATGTCAATATTTATTTAATGTTTCGGTAACTAGCTGGATTTTTACGCAGATGAAAGCAATTCCCATGGAAATTTTGCAGAACATCTTGTAATGGTCATGTGGAGATAATGTGAGGAGGAAAATAACAAATTCGCTATAAAATGATACGATGAATCGGTTTTGTTGGTGTCACAACATAAGGGGGGCACCACGGTAAGTATGACCTGGCAGGGTGGAGAAGATGGACAAGAGGACTGATAAAGCCAGAATGAATGTTGCTCCTTACCAAAATTTTGCACAAATTGGCCTCAAATTTCACCATGGAGACTGCTTGGGAAAACCAAGGGGCAGCACAGTGGCTAATTGGTTAGCACTTCCGCCTGGCAGTACTGGGGTCGTTGGTTCGACTCTAGTACTGCCAGACACCACGGTAAGTATGACCTGGCAGGGTGGAGGTGAAGGACAAGAGGACTGATAAAGCCAGAATGAATTTTGCTCCTTACCAAAATTTTGCACATGCTGACCTCAAATTTCACCATGGAGACTGCTTGGGAAAACCAAGGGGCAGCACAGTGGCTAATTGGTTAGCACTTCTGCCTGGCAGTACTGGGGTCGTTGGTTCAACCCTAGTACTGCCAGGCACCACGGTAAGTATGACCTGGCAGGGTGGAGACGAAGGACAGGACTGATAAAGCCAGAATGAATTTTGCTCCTTACCAAAATTTTGCACAAGCTGGCCTCAAATTTCACCATGGAGACTGCTTGGGAAAACCAAGGGGCAGCACAGTGGCTAATGGGTTAGCACTTCCGCCTGGCAGTACTGGGGTCGTTGGTTCGACCCTAGTACTGCCAGACACCACGGTAAGTATGACCTGGCAGGGTGGAGATGAGGGACAAAAGGACTGATAAAGCCAGAATGAATTTTGCTTCTTACCAAAATTTTGCACAAGCTGGTCTCAAATTTCACCATGGAGACTGCTTGGGAAAACCAAGGGGAAGCACAGTGACTAATGGGTTAGCACTTCCGCCTGGCAGTACTGGGGTCGTTGGTTCGACCCTAGTACTGCCAGGCACCATGGTAAGTATGACCTGGCAGGGTGGAGACGAAGGACAAGAGGACTGATAAAGCCTGAATGAATTTTGCTCCTTACCAAAATTTTGCACAAGCTGGCCTCAAATTTCACCATGGAGACTGCTTGGGAAAACCAAGGGGCAGCACAGTGGCTAATTGGTTAGCACTTCCGCCTGGCAGTACTAGGGTCGTTGGTTCGACCCTAGTACTGCCAGGCACCATGGTAAGTATCAGGGGCGGACTGACAACTCATGGGGCCCCCGGGCAATAGGGGATCATGGGGCCCCTGTGTCCTTGCCCAAACTCAAAAAAGCCTATGAAAAAAGGTACCAGGGGCATCTCATGGGGCCCCCTACTGACCCCGGGACCTCGGGCAGTGCCCGAGTTTCCAAATGGTCAGTCCGCCCCTGGTAAGTATGACCTGGCAGGGTGGAGGCGAAGGACAAGAGGACTGATAAAGCCAGAATGAATTTTGCTCCTTACCAAAATTTTGCACATGCTGACCTCAAATTTCACCATGGAGACTGCTTGGGAAAACCAAGGGGCAGCACAGTGGCTAATTGGTTAGCACTTCCACCAGGCAGTACTAGGGTCGTTGGTTCGACCCTAGTACTGCCAGGCACCACGGTAAGTATGACCTGGCAGGGTGGAGGCGAAGGACAAGAGGACTTAGAAAGCCAGAATGAATTTTGCTCCTTACCAAAATTTTGTTACTGGTAGGAGTCTACTGCTGGTTGAATTTACTGCTGCTGGAGGGGATATTTTGTTGCTGGGGGATCTATTGTTGCTGGGGGATCTATTGTTGCTGGCTGCTGGAAGATTACTAGTATTGTTACTAGTAGGAGTCTAATGTTGGGAGAATTTACTGTTGCTGGAGGGGATATTTTGTTGGGGGTGGGGGTCTAATGTTGCTGGGGAGAGGGTATTCTGTTTCAGGGGGTCTATTGTTGCAGGGGGAACCATTGTTACTGGGGGTCTTTTGTCTGGGGAGAATTTTGACTTGCAAAGGAAATTTATGCTTGGGGATAAGTGGGCAGATTAGTGCTGAATGTATTTTTCGGGGGGGGGGGGGAGATTTTTGCTGTCACATAATGCTCATACATTTTGGGGGAGGCACCGTTTCACATTTTCGCTCTGGGTGCTAGATGGCATTGTCCCGGCACTGCATGCAAGTCCTGGCAGCATTGAGGCCTCTTAGACCAGCTGTCAAGTCCAAGGCTGCCTTGAAACAGCAGCCCCTGCATCTCTGGACTGCTCCTGGGGAGAAGGAACCCAACTCTCCAGTATCTCAGACTATTTATACACATTCCAGCCCCCTACTGGACACTTCCCCTCCAGGGACAGGCTGGAATGGAATGAATATTCGTGTTGCCGATATGAATCTTGAATCTCCAACTCTAAGCTATGGAAGCTACTTCCCATCGTTGGCGTCATTGGGAGGAATAGTGCCCCATCATTGGTATCAGTGGGAGGAATAGTGCCCCATCATTGGTATCAGTGGGAGGAATAGTGCCCCATCGTTGGCGTCATTGGGAGGAATTGTGCCCCATCATTGGTGTCATTGTGAGGAATTGTGCCCCATCGTTGGCGTCATTGTGAGGAATTGTGCCCCATCGTTGGCGTCATTGTGAGGAATTGTGCCCCATCATTGCCATCATTGGGAGGAATTGTGCCCCATTGTTGGCGTCATTGTGACTAATTGTGCTCCATCATTGACGTCATTGTGAGGAATTGTGCCCCATCATTGCCATCATTGGGAGGAATTGTGCCCCATCGTTGGCGTCATTGTGACTAATTGTGCTCCATCATTGACGTCATTGTGAGGAATTGTGCTCCATCATTGGTGTCGCTGTGAGAAATTGTGCCCCATCATTGCCATCATTGGGAGGAATTGTGCCCCATCGTTGGCGTCATTGTGAGGAATTGTGCCCCATCATTGCCGTCATAGTGAGGAATTGTGCCCCATCGTTGCCATCATAGTGAGGAATTGTGCCCCATCGTTGCCGTCATTGTGAGGAATTGTGCCCCGTCGTTGCTGTCATTGTGAGGAATTGTGCCCCATCCGGTATCCTTGTGCCCCATCCGCCATTCCCATCAGGAATGGCGGTTACGCGGCCGCATGGTGATGATCTTATGGTGGCTTCCATTTTTGCCCATACGGCAATAGCTCGCTTTTATGTTAAAATGAGCGCCAACGTGTCCGCGACACTCACATTTCCTATCTGCTTTTGGAAGACCTGATCCTACAGATGAGCAGATCTTTCCCATCACTGGAGGACTCCAAAGAGGCCCCCAGTACGAGCCTCCAGAATGCAGATGGTAGAGCGCAGATAAAACAAAGCAGAGGTAGCAGTGGTCCACTTTTTGCGGTGGGTTTGCAAGCTGAAGCTATGGAATTGGCAAGTTGCTATACATCTTATAGGTGCAAATTTCAGAACTTTTCAGCCAGAAGAACATGATCAATAGACGTGAATCCTGAAGACAAGATGGAATGGTGGTTACATGGATGCACGGTGATGATCCTCTAGTGGCTTCCCTTTTTGCCCATACGGCAATAGCTCGCTTTTATGTTAAAATGAGCGTCAACGTGAAACTCACATTTCCTATCTGCTTTTGGAAGACCTGATCCTGCGGATAAGCAGATCTTTCCCATCGCTGGAAGACTCCAAAGAGGCCCCCAGTACGAGCCTCCGGAATGCAGATGGTAGAGCGCTGGTAACACAAAGCAGAGTCCAAAGCAAGCCTCTTCAAGATGTCTTTGCTTTCACAGCCGGGCCGGCAGTAACTCGTGATTTATTTCTCTTTGCTTTATTTTTATATCAATGTGAATAGCAGAGCCAGTCCTAAGAATCCTGAAGAATTCAGCAAAAATACAACAACTATGTGAGGACTCTGTTAACAAAACAGCACATTTCAAACTATTCACATTTCTGTTCCGACTCTGCACATGCTGGCGTAAATACTGCAGAGATGTACCGCTGCAACCTTGCGAATAGGGAAGAAATTCCAGATATAAAGATCAGCAACAAAGCACAGTCCAGTGTAGGAGGACTATACACAGAAAGTCCACAGCATGAAACAAACAAAAGAGCTGCTCATCTAAGTTACTAATTAAACTCGAGTTCCCCTAACAGGCAATTTTGGTAACTTTTTAGTATTCTGTCAGCAGTCAGCCTTCCCCCCCCGACAGCAGGTTCCCATAGCAGAGAGTCGTGATCATCAGTCAGATGACATATATAAAAGAAGAGACAGAGTCGTGATCACGAGAGAGAGAGAGAGAGAGAGAGAGAGAGAGCTGATCACCAGTCAGATCACATATATAAAAGGAGAGACAGAGTCGTGATCATGAGAGAGAGAGAGACCAGATCATCAGTCAGATCACACATATAAAAGAGAGAGAGAGACTTGATCACCAGTCAGATCACATATATAGAAGAGAGAGTCCTGAGAGAGAGAGACCTGATCATCAGTCATATCACATATATAAAAGGAGAGACAGAGTCATGATCACGAGAGAGAGAGAGAGACCTGATCACCAGTCAGATCACATATATAGAAGAGAGAGAGTCCTGAGAGAGAGAGAGAGACCTGATCATCAGTCATGTCACATATATAAAAGGAGAGACAGAGTCGTGATCATGAGAGAGAGAGACCAGATCATCAGTCAGATGACATAAATAAAAGGAGAGACAGAGTCGTGATCATGAGAGAGAGAGAGACCAGATCATCAGTCAGATCACATATAAAAGAGAGAAGAGAGAGAGAGTCCTGAGAGAGAGAGAGACCCGATCATCAGTCAGATCACATATATAAAAGAGAGAGCAAGAAAGAGAGAGACCTGATCACCAGTCAGATAACATATAAAGAAGAGAGAGAGAGTCCTGATCACCAGTCAGATCACATATACAGTAAAAAAGAGAGACAGAGTCCTGATCATCAGTCAGATCATATACAAAGAAGACAGAGAGAGAGAGAGAGAGAGAGAGAGAGGAAGAGTCCTGATCATCAGTCAGATCACATATATAAAAGAGAGAGAGAGAGTCCTGAGAGAGAGAGAGAGTCCTGATCATCAGTCATATCACATATACAGTATAAAAGAGAGACAGAGTCCTGATCATCTGTCAAAACACATATACAAAGGAAAGAGAGACCAGATCATCAATCAGATCACATATATAGAAGATAGAGAGAGTCCTGAGAGAGAGAGTCCTGATCATCAGTCAGATCACATATACAGTATAAAAGAGAGAGAGAGTCCTGATCATCAGTCAGATCACATAGACAGTATAAGAGAGAGAGACACAGAGTCCTGATCATCAGTCATATCACATATATAAAAGAGAGAGCGAGAGAGAGTACTGAGAGAGAGAGAGTCCTGATCATCTGTCAAGACACATATATAAAGGAAAGAGAGAGCCCTGATCATCAGTCAGGTTACATACTGTATAAAAGGAAAGAGAAATTTTGTAGAAAGCCTTCCCAGAAGAGTGGAGACAGATCTATGAAGACATGCTGGGACCAGACTGGTGTGGAGGAATGAGAGTGTCCCGCACAGAGACTCTGTGAGCCCAGTTAAGTTTAGGGTCAGCACTCGACCTCATAAATACACATAAATGCTCCTCTGGCTGAAGGAGCACACATATTCCGCAGACACACTGCAAAATTTAGTAGGAAGCCTTGCCAGAAGATTGGAGACAGATCTATCAAAACATGCCAAGACCAGTTTGGTGTGGAGGAACAGGAGTGTGTCATGCACAGAGCCCTGACCTCAGCCCTATAGAACACCTTTGGGATGGATTGGGATCAATAGTAAGCCAAGTTAGGTTTGGGGTCAATACCTGACCTCATAAATACTCCTATGGCTCACAAACATTTCACACATGTCAAGATTTTGTTGATAGCCATCTCAGAAGAGTGGCACCAGCTTCATATAGATATAATTTGACCAGTTTGGTGTGAGGGGACTCAAGTGGCCTTCAGATTCCTGACCTCAACCCTACTGACCACCTTCACAATGAATCAGAACCGATTGTGAGCCAGGTTTTCTCATCTGGCAACACTACCTGACTTCACAAATGGGCACAAATTCCCACAGACACCCTCCAAATCTTGTGGAATGTCTTCCCAGAAAAGTTGAGATTGATATAGTCCCAAAAGGGGGCAACTCCAAATTAATGGCCATGGTTTTAGAATTGGATGTCCAACCAGCTCATATATGTGTGTAATGGGTAAAGGAACTCGATCATCCTGCACAGAGCCCTCATCTCAACCCTACGTTTGGAAAACCTTTGGGATAGGATCCCCTCATCCAACATGGGTACCTGCTCTCAACCCTACTGAACACTTTTGGGATCAGATCTTCTCATTGCAAAAGTGTTCAGTAGGTTGGAGGTCATGGAGGAACTCAAGTGTCCTGCACAGAGCCCTGACCTCAACCCTACTTTTGGAAGACCTTTGGGATAGGGTTGAGGTTAGGGCTCTGTGTAGGACACTTGAGTTGCTCCATGACCTCAAACCTACTGAACACTTCTGAGATGAGAAGATCTGATCCCAAAAGTGTTCAGTGGGGTTGAGAGCAGGTACCCATGTTGGATGAGAGGACCCTATCCCAAAGGTCTTCCAAAAGTAGGGTTCTCTCATCCACTTTTGGGATCTGATCTTCTCATCTCAAAAGTGTTCAGTAGGTTGGAGGTCATGAAGGAACTCAAGTGTCTTGTACAGAGCCCTGACCTCAACCCTACTTTTGGAAGACCTTTGGGATAGGATCTTCTCATCCAATATGTGTACCTGCTCTAAACCCTACTGAACACGTTTGGGATCAGATCTTCTCAAAAGTGTTCAGTAGGTTGGAGGTCATGAAGGAACTCAAGTGTCTTGTACAGAGCCCTGACCTCAACCCTACTTTTGGAAGACCTTTGGGATAGGATCTTCTCATCCAATATGCGTACCTGCTCTAAACCCTACTGAACACGTTTGGGATCAGATCTTCTCAAAAGTGTTCAGTAGGTTTGAGGCCATGGAGGAACTCAAGTGTCTTGCACAGAGCCCTGACCTTAACCCTACTTTTGGAAGAACTTTGGGATATGGTCCTCTCATCCAACATGGGTACCTGCTCTCAACCCTACTGAACACTTTTGGGATCAGATCTTCTCATCTCAAAAGTGTTCAGTAGGTTGGAGGTCATGGAGGAACTCAAGTGTCCTGTACAGAGCCCTGACCTCAACCCTACGTTTGGAAGACCTTTGGGATAGGGTCCTCTCATCCAACATGGGTACTTGCTCTAAATCCTACTGAACACTTTTGGGATCAGATCTTCTAATCTCAAAAGTGTTCAGTAGGTTGGAGGTCATGGAGGAACTCAAGTGTCCTGCACAGAGCCCTGACCTCAACCCTATGTTTGGAAGACCTTTGGGATAGGGTCCTCTCGTCCAACATGGGTACTTGCTCTAAATCCTACTGAACACTTTTGGGATCAGATCTTCTCATCTCAAAAGTGTTCAGTAGGTTGGAGATCATGCAGTGTCCTCTACAGAGCCCTGACCTCAACCCTACGTTTGGAAGACCTTTGGGATAGGGTCCTCTCATCCAACATGGGTACTTGCTCTAAACCCTACTGAACACTTTTTGGATCAGATCTTCTCATCTCAAAAGTGTTCAGTAGGTTGGAGGGCATGCAGTGTCCTGTATAGAGCCCAGACCTCAACCCTACGTTTGGAAGACCTTTGGGATAGGGTCCTCTCATCCAACATGGGTACTTGCTCTAAACCCTACTGAACACTTTTTGGATCAAATCTTCTAATCTCAAAAGTGTTCAGTAGGTTGGAGGTCATGGAGGAACTCAAGTGTCCTGTACAGAGCCCTGACCTCAACCCTACGTTTGGAAGACCTTTGGGATAGGGTCCTCTCATCCAACATGTGTACCTGCTCTCAACCCTACTGAACACTTTTGGGATCAGATCTTCTCATCTCAAAAGTGTTCAGTAGGTTGGAGATCATGCAGTGTCCTGTACAGAGCCCTGACCTCAACCCTACGTTTGGAAGACCTTTGGGATAGGGTCCTCTCATCCAACATGGGTACTTGTTCTCAACCCTACTGAACACTTTTGGGATCAGATCTTCTCATCTCAAAAGTGTTCAGTAGGTTGGAGATCATGCAGTGTCCTGTACAGAGCCCTGACCTCAACCCTACTTTTGGAAGACCTTTGGGATAGGATCTTCTCATACAACATGGGTACCTGCTCTAAACCAGATCTTCTCAAAAGTGTTCAGTAGGTTTGAGGTCATGGAAGAACTCAAGTGTCCTGCACAGAGCCCTGACCTCAATTCTACTTTTGGAAGACCTTTGGGATAGGGTTGAGGTTAGGGCTCTGTTGAGTTCCTCCATGACCTCCAACCTACTGAACACTTCTGAGATGAGAAGATCTGATCCCAAAAGTGTTCAGTAGGGTTGAGAGCAGGTACCCATGTTGGATGAGAGGACCCTATCCCAAAGGTCTTCCAAAAGTTGGGTTCTCTCATCCACTTTTGGGATCTGATCTTCTCATCTCAAAAGTGTTCAGTAGGGTTGAGGCCATGGAGGAACTCAAGTGTCTTGCACAGAGCCCTGACCTCAACCCTACTTTTGGAAGACCTTTGGGATAGGGTCCTCTCATCCAACATGGGTACTTGCTCTAAACCCTACTGAACACTTTTTGGATCAGATCTTCTAATCTCAAAAGTGTTCAGTAGGTTGGAGATCATGCAGTGTCCTGTACAGAGCCCTGACCTCAACCCTACGTTTGGAAGACCTTTGGGATAGGGTCCCCTCATCCAACATGGGTACCTGCTCTAAACCCTACTGAACACTTTTGGGATCAGATCTTCTAATCTCAAAAGTATTCAGTAGGTTGAAGGTCATGGAGGAACTCAAGTGTCCTGCACAGAGCCCTGACCTCAACCCTACGTTTGGAAGACCTTTGGGATAGGGTCCTCTCATCCAACATGGGTACTTGCTCTAAATCCTACTGAACACTTTTGGGATCAGATCTTCTAATCTCAAAAGTGTTCAGTAGGTTGGAGGTCATGGAGGAACTCAAGTGTCCTGCACAGAGCCCTGACCTCAACCCTATGTTTGGAAGACCTTTGGGATAGGGTCCTCTCGTCCAACATGGGTACTTGCTCTAAATCCTACTGAACACTTTTGGGATCAGATCTTCTCATCTCAAAAGTGTTCAGTAGGTTGGAGATCATGCAGTGTCCTCTACAGAGCCCTGACCTCAACCCTACGTTTGGAAGACCTTTGGGATAGGGTCCTCTCATCCAACATGGGTACTTGCTCTAAACCCTACTGAACACTTTTTGGATCAGATCTTCTCATCTCAAAAGTGTTCAGTAGGTTGGAGGGCATGCAGTGTCCTGTATAGAGCCCAGACCTCAACCCTACGTTTGGAAGACCTTTGGGATAGGGTCCTCTCATCCAACATGGGTACTTGCTCTAAACCCTACTGAACACTTTTTGGATCAAATCTTCTAATCTCAAAAGTGTTCAGTAGGTTGGAGGTCATGGAGGAACTCAAGTGTCCTGTACAGAGCCCTGACCTCAACCCTACGTTTGGAAGACCTTTGGGATAGGGTCCTCTCATCCAACATGGGTACCTGCTCTCAACCCTACTGAACACTTTTGGGATCAGATCTTCTCATCTCAAAAGTGTTCAGTAGGTTGGAGATCATGCAGTGTCCTGTACAGAGCCCTGACCTCAACCCTACGTTTGGAAGACCTTTGGGATAGGGTCCCCTCATCCAACATGGGAACTTGTTCTCAACCCTACTGAACACTTTTGGGATCAGATCTTCTCATCTCAAAAGTGTTCAGTAGGTTGGAGATCATGCAGTGTCCTGTACAGAGCCCTGACCTCAACCCTACTTTTGGAAGACCTTTGGGATAGGATCTTCTCATCCAACATGGGTACCTGCTCTAAACCAGATCTTCTCAAAAGTGTTCAGTAGGTTTGAGGTCATGGAAGAACTCAAGTGTCCTGCACAGAGCCCTGACCTCAATTCTAATTTTGGAAGACCTTTGGGATAGGGTTGAGGTTAGGGCTCTGTTGAGTTCCTCCATGACCTCCAACCTACTGAACACTTCTGAGATGAGAAGATCTGATCCCAAAAGTGTTCAGTAGGGTTGAGAGCAGGTACCCATGTTGGATGAGAGGACCCTATCCCAAAGGTCTTCCAAAAGTTGGGTTCTCTCATCCACTTTTGGGATCTGATCTTCTCATCTCAAAAGTGTTCAGTAGGGTTGAGGCCATGGAGGAACTCAAGTGTCTTGCACAGAGCCCTGACCTCAACCCTACTTTTGGAAGACCTTTGGGATAGGGTCCTCTAATCCAACATGGGTACTTGCTCTAAACCCTACTGAACACTTTTTGGATCAGATCTTCTAATCTCAAAAGTGTTCAGTAGGTTGGAGATCATGCAGTGTCCTGTACAGAGCCCTGACCTCAACCCTATGTTTGGAAGACCTTTGGGATAGGGTCCCCTCATCCAACATGGGTACCTGCTCTAAACCCTACTGAACACTTTTGGGATCAGATCTTCTAATCTCAAAAGTATTCAGTAGGTTGAAGGTCATGGAGGAACTCAAGTGTCCTGCACAGAGCCCTGACCTCAACCCTAATAAACACCTTTGGGATATATCGGAATACAGATAATGAGCCAGGTCTTCTCATCCAACATCAGTACCTCACCACCTAAATGCTCCTTTGGCCAAAATGGGCCCACTTTTATGCCCATACAAACAATCCACACTGCTTTTGTGTTTGTATTGTGTACTGAAAAAAGCCGTATTCACAACCCAACCGCAGTGTAGATGTCAGTATGAGACGGCCCCAGACACCTCTCCTTTGCAGGCCACGCTCCTCTTTGAGCGGCGCTCCAATTACTTCTGTGTTTGTATTCTCCATACAGTTTGCAGTTCTTCATCATGACCTCCTCTCATGTTCTGACGTGAACTCTCCTTCACCGATCTGCAAATGATTTAAATGTTATGTTTTCGTATCAGGAGATGAATAGTTTCTAAATGGGAAGTCTTTTTTATCTCTTTTGTTTGGGCGATGGATAATAATCACCGTCAAAGGTATCATTTTAATTGCAGCGCGCACCAAGCGAAAATGTTCCAAACGACGCAAAACACAAGTATTGTTCCAACGCGGTGCGAGGACTCGCCCGACCTTCCAGAAAATTCAGCGAAATTAGTTATTAATAGCAAAATGTTCAGCAGTTCACTGAATGGAAAATAATTTGATGGTAGATATGGAAATCGCACACAATGACCGCACAAAGGCTCAGCTCTTTGAAAAATGTTTTCTGAACAGAAGAGCATTTAGCTAAACATTCAAAAAAAAAAGTAAACTCAAATCGGTAAAATCTCATAAAAAACTGTAACGTTTCCAAAAGATCTTTTTAATATTTTTGAAACACGCAGCTTTCATGAACCCCTTCCTCCATACCGAGCACTTTCACCCCCCTTCCTGCCCAGGCCAATTTTCGGCTTACGTCGTGCGACGCTGTACCCATAGGACATTTTTATCATTTTTTTTCCACACAAATAGAGCTTTCTTTTGGTGGTGTTTAATATTTTTTTACTAAATAAATGAAAAAAAAGATTAAAAAAAAAACCAAACAAATCCAAAAAACGCATTTTCTTAGTTCGGTTATAAAATTTTGCAAATAAATATTCGTTCTTCATAAAATTTACGCCGAGATGTATTCGGCTACATTTCTTTGGTGATAATAACTCAACTCAGTGATAATTATTTAGTCTGTAGGAAATACAGAGTCCTCAAGCTACGGGGTATAGATCTGAAAATTGATCGATCCTGATGTACTGACGGCCGATTGCATTTCTTGAGGCCCTAAAATGCCAGGACAGTCCAAATATCCCCCCAAATGTCAGGACAGTCCAAATATCCCCCAAATGTCAGGACAGTCCAAATATACCCCCAAATGTCAGGACAGTACAAATCCCCCCCCCCCCCAAATACCAGGATGATACAAATCCCCCCCAAATGCCAGGACAGTACAAATCCTCCCCAAATACAAGGACAGTACCATAACCCCCGAAATACGAGGACAGTACCATAACCCCCAAAATGCATGGACAGTACAAATCCCCCCCAAATGCCAGGATGGTACAAATCCCCCCAAATACGAGGACAGTACAAATAACCCCCAAATGTCAGGACAGTACAAGTACCCCCCAAATGTGAGGATAGTACAAATCCCCCCAAATGTCAGGACGGTACAAATCCCCCCAAATGCCAGGACAGTATAAATCTCCCCAAATACCAGGACAGTACAAATCCCCCCCAAATGCCAGAACAGTACAAATCCCTCCAAATACCAGGACAGTACAAATCCCCCCAAATGCCAGGACAGTACAAATCCCCCCCAAATGCCAGAACAGTACAAATCCCTCCAAATACCAGGACAGTACAAATCCCCCCAAATGCCAGGACAGTACAAATCCCCCTCAAATGCAAAGACAGTACAAAGCCCCCCAAATGCCAGGACAGTACACCCCCCCCCCAAATGCCAGAACAGTACAAATCCCCCCCAAATGCCAGAACAGTACAAATACCTCCAAATACCAGGACAGTGCAAATCCCCCCAAATACCAGGACAGTACAAATCCCCCCAAATGTCAGGACACTACAAATCCCCCCAAATGCCAGAACAGTACAAATCCCTCCAAATACCAGGACAGTACAAATCCCCCCAAATGCCAGGACATTACAAATCCCCCCCCCCCCCCAAATGTCAGAACAGTACAAATCCCCCCCAAATGCCAGAACAGTACAAATACCTCCAAATACCAGGACAGTACAAACCCCCCCCCAAATGCCAGGACAGTACAAATCCCCCCCAAATGCAAGGATAGTACAAATCCCCCCAAATACCAGGACAGTACAAATCCCCCCCAAATGCAAGGACAGTACAAATCCCCCCCCAAATGCCAGAACAGTACAAATCCCCCCCCAAATGCCAGAACAATACAAATCCCTCCAAATACCAGGACAGTACAAATCCCCCCAAATGCCAGGACAGTACAAATCCCCCCCAAATGCAAGGATAGTACAAATCCCCCCAAATACCAGGACAGTACAAATCCCCCCAAATGTCATGATAGTACAAATCCCCCCAAGTGACAGTACAAATCCCCCCCCAAATGCCAGGACAGTACAAATCCCCCCCAATTGCCAGAACAGTACAACCCCCCCCCAAATGCCAGGACAGTACAAATCCCCCCCAAATGCCAGAACAGTACAACCCCCCCCAAATGCCAGGACAGTACAAATCCCCCCCACTCTTGGCCATACAGTGTAGGTGTACCGACCATCCTTGGCAACCAGCGATTTCAAAACTTTTGGTGAACTAGAGTGAGGAATTATGAAAAAAGTAAATAAAAACATAAAAATAAAGAGTAGCTAAGAAATCCATCACTGTAACCTGTTTCAGCCACTAGCCTATGTGGGGTGATCTTGAGGGGCCTTGACCTGCCGCCCGACACCTGCCATGGGGACCATAACAAGGATGTCCTACAAGCTCATATAGGTGGGATGACTAGATGTCCAGAGACTCTTGGCCATACGGTGTAGGTGTACAGATCATCCCTGGTAACTAGCAAGTTCAAAACTTTTGGTGAACTAGAGTAAGGAATCATAAAAAAAGGAAATAAAGCCATAAAAAAAGTAGCCAAGAAATCCATTACTGTAGCCTGTTTCAGCCACTAGCCTAGGTGGGGTGATCTTGAGGGTCCCAACCTGCTGCTAGTTTTTTGCAAAGAAAGGTTGAACCACTAGGGTTCCCAGCTCATCTCCACCATCAGAAGCCAACTGTCATTTATGAATCCAAGCCTTGGGTGATCCCCGTCACCTGCCATGGGAACCATAACAAGGATGTCCTACCAGCTCATATAGGTGTGATGACTAGATGTCCAGAGACTCTTGGCCATACAGTGTAGGTGTACAGATCATCCCTGGGAATTAGCAAGTTCAAAACTTTTGGTGAACTAGAGTGAGGAATCATGAAAAAAAGTAAATAAAACTAAAAATAAAGAGTAGCCAAGAAATCCATCACTGTAGCCTTTCTGCTCCAGCCACTACCCTAGGTGGGCAATCTTAAAAGGCCCCAACCTGGTGCCAGTTTGTGGCAAAGAAAGGTGGGACCACTAGGGTTCCTAGCTCATCTCCACCATCAGAAGCCAACTGTCATTTATGAATCCAAGCCTTGGGTGATCTCGTGTCACCTGCCATGGGGACCATAACAAGGATGTCCTACCAGCTCATATAGGTGTGATGACTAGATGTCCAGAGACTCTTGGCCATACAGTGTAGGTGTACAGATCATCCCTGGTAACCAGATATTCCAAAACTTTTGGTGAACTAGAGTAAGGAATCATAAAAAAATAAAACAAAAAACAAACAAAAAAAGATTAAAAGTAAGGAGTAGCCAATAAGTCCATCACTGTAGCCTTTCTGCTCCAGGTGGGGCAATCTTGAGGACAAGGAATAGCCAAGAAATTCATTACTGTAGCCTGTTTCAGCCACTAGCCTATGTGGGGTGATCTTGAAGTCCCTGACCTGGTGCTAGTTTTTGGCAAAGAAATTTGGGACCACAAGGGTTCCTAGCTCATCTCCACCATCAAAAGCCAACTGGCACTTATGAATCCAAGCCTTGGGTGATCCCCCATCACCTGCCATGGGGACCATAACAAGGATGTCCTACCAGCTCATATAGGTGTGATGACTAGATGTCCAGAGACTCTTGGCCATACAGTGTAGGTGTACAGATCATCCTTGGGAATTAGCAAGTTCAAAACTTTTGGTGAACTAGAGTAAGGAATCATAAAAAAAGGAAATAAAGCCATAAAAAAGTAGCCAAGAAATCCATTACTGTAGCCTGTTTCAGCCACTAGCCTATGTGGGGTGATCTTGAAGTCCCTGACCAGGTGCTAGTTTTTGGCAAAGAAATTTGGGACCACAAGGGTTCCTAGCTCATCTCCACCATCAAAAGCCAACTGGCACTTATGAATCCAAGCCTTGGGTGATCCCCCGTCACCTGCCATGGAGACCATAACAAGGATGTCCTACCAGCTCATATAGGTGTGATGACTAGATGTCCAGAGACTCTTGGCCATACAGTGTAGGTGTACAGATCATCCTTGGGAATTAGCAAGTTCAAAACTTTTGGTGAACTAGAGTGAGGAATCATGAAAAAAAGTAAATTAAACTAAAAATAAAGAGTAGCCAAGAAATCCATCACTGTAGCCTTTCTGCTCCAGCCACTACCCTAGGTGGGCAATCTTAAGGGCCCCAACCTGGTGCCAGTTTGTGGCAAAGAATGATGCGACCACTAGGGTTCCCAGCTCATCTCCACCATCAGAAGCCAACTGGCACTTATGAATCCAAGCCTTGGGTGATCTCATATCACCTGCCATGGGGACCATAACAAGGATGTCCTACAAGATGTCCAGAGACTCTTGGCCATACAGTGTAGGTGTACAGATCATCCTTGGGAATTAGCAAGTTCAAAACTTTTGGTGAACTAGAGTGAGGAATCATGAAAAAAAGTAAAAAAAAATAAAAATAAAGAGTAGCCAAGAAATCCATCACTGTAGCCTTTCTGCTCCAGCCACTACCCTAGGTGGGCAATCTTGAGGGCCCCAACCTGGTGCCAGTTTGTGGCAAAGAAAGGTGGGACCACTAGGGTTCCCAGCTCATCTCCAGCATCAGAAGCCAACTGGCACTTATGAATCCAAGCCTTGGGTGATCTCATGTCACCTGCCATGGGGACCATAACAAGGATGTCCTACAAGATGTCCAGAGACTCTTGGCCATACAGTGTAGGTGTACAGATCATCCTTGGGAATTAGCAAGTTCAAAACTTTTGGTGAACTAGAGTGAGGAATCATGAAAAAAAGTAAAAAAAAATAAAAATAAAGAGTAGCCAAGAAATCCATCACCGTAGCCTTTCTGCTCCAGCCACTACCCTAGGTGGGCAATCTTGAGGGCCCCAACCTGGTGCCAGTTTGTGGCAAAGAAAGGTTGGACCACTAGGGTTCCCAGCTCATCTCCAGCATCAGAAGCCAACTGGCACTTATGAATCCAAGCCTTGGGTGATCCCCCGTCACCTGCCATGGGGACCATAACAAGGATGTCCTACAAGATGTGATGACTAGATGTCCAGAGACTCTTGGCCATACAGTGTAGGTGTACAGATCATCCCTGGTAACCAGCGATTTCAAAACTTTTGGTGAACTAGAGTGAGAAATCATCAAAAATAAAAAAAAGCCGTAAAAATAAAAAGTAGCCAAGAAATCGGGACTATAAATTGAACTTTAACAGCTATTTATCTGCCATCTTATCTGTCGGCAATGAAAGCTTTTATTGGAAAGTCGATGTTGTTCTTTCCTATGATGCTTTCTGAAGCCGCTTGCCGTTCGATTCGCAGGTTTTAGTATCAGGACGTTTATTTTTTTATGTTTACCTCCTTGCCTCTGGTCCACTGAACAATTTTGTAAAAGCCAAGGACACAGATATGAGGGAGGGAGGGAGGGGGAGGGGTGACAGTTCTCGCCGCACTATTAGCACTAATGAGTGACCAGCGGGATCCTTATCGTTTTTTTTCCGCCTCTCTGCTAATGGGCTGATTTTTCCCTTCACACTGCCAGATAGAACTCCATTGGAGGCGAGTTGTTCTGTCCTTTTATGTCCATAAAACAGCCTTTAAAATGAGAGAAAAGCAACTCTTCTGAAAAAAAAGGAAACTAATACAACCACCCCATCCAGGGACTGCCAGGCCGCAATAGATCACATTCTTCAGTTCCCGGGTTTAGGGAACCTATACCTGCTTAAGGACCGGCAATGTACCGCGGACGGGCGGCCCATACAGGCACAGCGGCATACCCGGTCTCTTCCAGGTACAAGACGCAAGCGCGTGGATTTTGTCAGCAGGTCCCGGGCCAATGATTCATGGACGGGACCTGCAACTTGAGGAAGTGATGAGCCTCCTTATAAAGGCCGTCTGGCACTAAAATGAGGCTGATGTGTACTTCTGCGGCCATGCAGAGTACTGGTAGAAATGCCAGATCTTCCAGAACTTCTGCTGTAGACAGGACCCTGACATGAAGCTTCTACTAGAGATTGGGTTTACGTCTACTTTAACTGCCCTCATTCATGGATGGGATCTGCAACTTGAGGAAGTGATGAGCCTCCTTATAAAGGCCGTCTGGCACTAAACTGAGGCTGATGTGTACTTCTGCGGCCATGCAGAGTACTGGCAGAAATGCCAGATCTTCCAGAACTTCTGCTGTAGACAGGACCCTGTCATGAAGCTTCTACTAGGGATTGGGTTTACGTCTACTTTAACTGCCCTCAGCAGAAAGGAAAGGAGATGGACAGCCATGGGAGGGGGATCCAATGCCATTGGGAAGCGAATGTGGACAGTTGTGCACAGGTTCGGATTGACCATCTGGAAACTCAGGCACTGCCCGAGGGCCCGGGGTCAGTAGAGGGCCCCATAAGATGCCCCTGGTACCTTTTTCATAGGCTTTTTTGAGTTTGGGCAAGGACACAGGGACCCCATGATCCCCTATTGCCCGGGGGCCCCATGAGTTGTCAGTCCGCCCCTGCTTTGGGTTGAACTCTGAAAATGTAAGGATAGGTCAATAAAATCGTTGACTTTGGGTCAGGGGCAGACTGACCATTTGGAAACTCGTTCACTGCCCGAGGGTCAGTAGGGGGCCCCATGAGATGCCCCTGGTAGATTTTTAAAAGTCTTTTGTTAGTTTGGGCAAGGACACAGGGGCCCCATGATCCCCTATTGCCTGGGGGCCCCATGAGTTGTCAGTCCGCTCCTGCTTTGAGTTGAACTCTGAAAATGTAAGGATAGGTCAATAAAATCATTCACTTTGGGTCAGGGGCAGACGGACCATTTGGAAACTCGTTCACTGCCCGAGGGTCAGTAGGGGGCCCCATGAGATGCCCCTGGTAGATTTTTAAAAGTCTTTTGTTAGTTTGGGCAAGGACACAGGGGCCCCATGATCCCCTATTGCCCGGGGGCCCCATGAGTTGTCAGTCCGCCCCTGATCCAATCACAGCCCAGAGCCCTGTGTTTACAATCAAACACATGGCTCTGTAGAGAGGGAACAATCTATTTGCTTCTTCTCCCTGCAAAACAGTAAAATATATAAAAATAATCCTAAAAAAATAATACAACAATTGAGTAATATGTAATAATAAATAAATAATAATTTAAAAAAATATATATTATTAATAAAATAAAAATTGTTAATAATAATAAAAACCCTACGACAAAATAATAAATAAATATTTATAATAAATTATTATTAAATATTTATTTACATAGTTACATAGTTAGTCTGGCTGAAAAAAGACAAAAGTCCATCCAGTTCAACCATAGAAAAAAAAAAAAAAGTTATAATCCTACACCCACAGCTGATTCATTTGTGTAGGGTTAGGGGGGTCAGTTTGGGGGTTAATTGCTATTTATTTATTATATATTAATTAATTTTATTTATTTAATATTTATTTATAATGATTTATATTTATTCATTTCTGTGAAATTACAAATGCTAAACCCCCCCCCCGCGAAAATCTGGCCGAGTTGAGCGACAAAAAAAGCTCCAGAACTTGTTTGAGCTTCGGGCATTTGGCTTCAGGCAACTTGGAGCGGAGATGTGAACCGGCTCCATTGAGAATAATTGATTTTTTTTTCCCTCAAGTGTTTTTGAGCTTCGAGCTACAAATCGCTCAAGTGTGAATCCAGCCTCAGGGCTCTCACGTAAGTCAAACTGCCTCTGGTGCGTTCTGAGGGACATGAATGCTTCTTCAGACCAAGCTTGTCCCTATGTGCCAAGAGACCTCCAGGGGTGAGGGTGAGTGATTGGGGAGATGGGTGGGAGGGGGGTGGGGAGTCATAACTGGGCCATAAAGAGCCAGCCCAGGCAATTACACAGCAGCACATACTGTATATAGGACACAGACACAATTTTAGTTTTTTTCAGGTATTTACCAAAACATATTCCAGCTCTAGTTCTATAATGGATATGGGCGGACAGTGCGCACTCTCAGGTCCCATGGACATGACAAAAGACTGGGTTTCCTCCTTTCCGATGCTTTGCCTGAAGTCTGGAACCCATGGACATGACCACAGACTGGGTTTCCTCCTTTCCGATGCTTTGCCTAAAGTCTGGAACCCATGGACATGACCACAGACTGGGTTTCCTCCTTTCCGATGCTTTGCCTAAAGTCTGGAACCCATGGGCATAACCAAAGACTGGGTTTACACCTTTCCGATGTTTTACCTGAAGTCTGGAACCTATGGACATGACCAAAGGCTGGGTTTCCTCCTTTCCAATGCTTTGCCTGAAGTCTGGAACCTATGGACATGAATAAAGACAGGGTTTCCTCCTTTCCGATGCTTTGCCTGAAGTCTGGAACCCATGGACATGACCAAAGACTGGGTTTCCTCCTTTCCGATGCCTTACCTGAAGTCTGGAACCCATGGACATGACCAAAGACTGGGTTTCCTCAAGTCTGGAACCCATGGACATGACCAAAGACTGGGTTTACGCCTTTCTGATGCTTTGCCTGAAGTCTGAAACCCACGGACATGACCAAAGACTTGGTTTCCTCCTTTACGATGTTTTACCTGAAGTCTGGAACCCATGGACATGATGACCAAAGACTAGGTTTACGCCTTTCTGATGTTTTGCCTGTTACCCTGTACCCCATACTCATTCACATGGGGGGACGGGATCTGGGGGCCCCCTTGTTAAAGGGGTCTTCCAGATTTTAATAAGCCCCCTGCTCGCAGACCCCCACAACCACCAGCCATGGTTGTGGGGCAGAGGCTCTTGTCCCCATCAACATGAGTAGCAGTACCCTGTACCCCATACTCATTCACATGGGAGGATAGGATCTGGGGGCCCCCTTGTTAATGAGGGCTTTCATATTCCGATAAGCCCCCTGCCTGCAGACCCCTGCAACCACCAGCCATGGTTGTCCCCATCAACATGAGTAGCGGTACCATGTACCCTATACTCGTTCACATGGGGGGGGCAGGATCTGGGGATGGTCAGCTGCCTACAAATTCCTGCCCATACAGTATACGTACTTGGAAAGCGATGATGGCTTAATAAAGATCTATCATTCTGCCCAGAATAGGCAAAGTTCAGGTTTTCGTCAAGGACTTTCAATAATCTATATGACCTAAACTACTAAAGAATGCTCAGTGCTAGTTAACGAAAGTTGAACTCTAGAGAGAGAACTTATATGAAATCTGTTCAATCAATTTAGAAGAGTACGTGTTAATGAATTCCCGTGTTCCCGATGCTCTCTAATGGTCACCTTTGCTTTGTTGGAGGTTTTCCAATACCTCTGTTCGTGTAAAGAATTCCCTGGCCTCTAGTTAAGCGATTTATATTTTTTCAACAGCATCTTTGTGCCTAACTTTACCTCTGTTAGCGTAAAGAATTCTCTGGACTCTAATTAAAAGGAATAATACTTCTCAACGGCGTCTTTGTACCCATCTTCAAAGTCTATAGGAGTTTCTTGTATAACCCATTTCATCCTGTTCTCCTGCTGAAGCACCAAAATTGGTATCATTATGGGAGGCAAATGCTTCTTACAATATCTCACAGCTACTAAAAAGGTCATTTTAATATTCCCAAATCACAAACAACCTAATTCGAGACGTGTATTGTGAAGCACGTTACTTGGATACGGGTCACGGCTTGAGGAGGGAACTGAGATACCGGGGTGCTAATTGCCATCTATATTAGTGTCATTACCATTCAGACTTTACACTGATCAGCAAACTGGAGGTCGTTTGTAGATACACTACACCATCATCCAAATGGTGGTTAGTAGGGTTGAGGTCAAGGCACTGGGCAGGACACTCAAGTTCTTCAACCTATCACACCTATAAGAGCTTGTTGGACATCCAATTTCAAAACCTTGTCAATTATTAAAATCTCGTGGAAAGCCTTCCCAGAGGAGTAGAGGATGTTATGGCCACAAAGGAGGCCAAAATCATGGCACCTAATATAGGAGTTCCTCCTTCAAGGCCCTTAATATAATTCCGATAGGGGCCAACTCATTTTATGCCCCCCCTCCTCCCATGGCCATTAAAATGAGTTGGCCTCCTTTGTGTCCATAACATCCTCTACTCCTCTGGGAAGGCTTTCCACAAGATTTTAAAGGGTGGTCTGTGAGAATTTGTGCCAATTGGTGAGGTCAGGTAATGATATCAGATGAGAAGACCTGGCACGCAATTGACGTAACAAATCATCCCAAAGGTGTTCAGTAGGACTGAGGCTAGGGCTCTATACAGGACACTCAATGTCCAGCACCTGTGGTAGTGAGCTCTTGTAGATACTCAACTTGGGGTTCTCCAGGGTGCGGAGTCTAAGCTCCAGCCTGCTTCTTCACCAGAGCCCGATGGTGGAGATGGACTTGCAGCAAGCTGGGACCAGGTCGCGGCCCCCAGGTATACCCAACTGAGGATGAGGAGGCCGTTTGCGGGAGCAGAGTACAATGGGAGGAGACAAACGGAATTCCAATAGACTAGCCAAGGTCAGGACAGGCAGAAAATGAAGCCGGGGTCGGTATAGAAGAGGTCAACGCAGGATACAGGCAATAGCACCACACAGGAGCTCAGACAATTAGGAAGTTGCTCAGGCAAAGTGGCCTAGACTGAGCATGTCTTATATAGACAAGCAAACTAGGAGGCGGGCCAGGAAGTGATGGAAGGGAAGGAATTAAAACCCAGAGAACAGCAGACGATGCCCATAGGTGAGCACAGAACAACACACATGTGAAGGGATCAGGAACAGCACTGCAGCAAGGAGGTAAGAACACAAACAAACCGCAGGCTAACTTGTGACATTCAAGTTCCTCTATCCATCACAACTATATCAGATTGTTGGAAATCCCATTCCAAAACCATGGCAATTAATATGGAGTTGCCCCCCTTTGCGACTAACAACCTCCACACTTCTGAGGGTGTCTGAGAATTTGTACTCATTTCTGAGGTCAGGTACTGATGTCAGGTGAGAAGACCTGGCTCACAACTCACATTCCAATTCATCCCAAAGGTTTTCAGTAGGGTTAAGGTCAGGGCTCTGTGCAGGACACTCGAGTTCCTCTACCCATCACATCTATATGGAGATTGTTGGACCATTCTGAAAACATGGCCATTAATATTGAGTTTTCCCTCTTTGTGACTACTATTCTTCAGGGAAAGCTTTCCACAAGATTTTGGGGTGTATCTGGAAATTATATGTCCGATTGTTAGGTTAGGTACTGATGTTGGAAGACCTGGCTCACAGCAAGTGTTCCAATTCACCCCAAAGGTGTTCAGTAGGGTTGAGGTCAGGGCTCTGTGCACGACATTTGAGTTCCTCCACCCATCACCTCTATAAGAGTTTGTTGGGCATCCAATTCTAAAACCATAACCATTTGTATAGAGTTTCTCCTCTGTGTGGCTACTGGTCTTCTGGGAAGGCTTTCCACAAGATTTTGAAGGGTGCCTGTAAGAATGTGTGTCCTTTTGTGAGGTCAGGTGTTAATGCTAGATGAGAGGACCTGGTTCAAAATCAGCATTCCAATTCCTCCCTAAAGGTGTTCAGTAGGGTTGAGGTCAGGGCTCTGTGCAGGACACTCGAGTTCCTCTACCCATCACATCTATATGGAGATTGTTGGACATCCCATTCCGAAAACATGGCCATTACTATTGAGTTTTCTCTCTTTGTGACTACTAATGTTCAGGGAAAGCTTTCCACAAGATTTTGGGGTGTATCTGGAAATTTTACGTCCGATTGTGAGGTTTTAGGTACTGATGTTGGAAGACCTGGCTCACAGCAAGTGTTCCAATTCACCCCAAAGGTGTTCAGTAGGGTTGAGGTCAGGGCTCTGTGCACGACATTTGAGTTCCTCCACCCATCACTTCTATAAGAGTTTGTTGGACATCCAATTGTAAAACCATAACCATTTGTATAGAGTTTCTCCTCTTTGTGGCTAATGGTCTTCTGGGAAGGCTCTCCACAAGATTTTGGAGGGTGTCTGTGAGAATGTGTGTCCATTTGTGAGGTCAGGTGTTAATGCTGGATGAGAGGACCTGGTTCAAAATCAGCGTTCCAATTCCTCCCTAAAGGTGTTCAGTAGGGTTGAGGTCAGGGCTATGTGCACGACATTCGAGTTCCTCCACCAATCACATCTATAAGAGTTTGTTGGATATCCAATTCCAAAACTGTGACCATTTGTATAGCGTTTCTCCTCTTTGTGGCTACTACTCTTCTGGGAAGGCTTTCCACAAGATTTTGGAGGGTGTCTGTGAGAATGCGTGTCCATTTGTGAGGTCAGGTACTGATGTTGGATGAGAAGACCTGGCTCACCATTGGTGTTCCAATTCCTCCCAAAGGTGTTCAGTAGGGTTGAGGTCAGGGCTCTGTACAGGACACTCAAGTTCCTCTACCCATCACAACTATATCAGATTGTTGGAAATCCCATTCCAAAACCATGGCAATAATTACGGAGTTGCCCCCCTTTGTGACCATAACAACCTCCACTCTTCTGAGGATGTCTGAGAATTTGTGCCCATTTCTAAGGTCAGGTTCTGATGACACTCGAGTTCCTCCATCCATCACACATATATGAGCTTGTTGGGAATTCCATTCCAAAATCTTGGCACCTAATATAGGAGTTCCTCCTTCAAGGCCCTTAATATAATTCCGATAGGGGCCACTTCATTTTCTGTCTAGAAGACATCCTGCATCTTCTAGCCCTTTCCTCACCAGCCTGCCTGGTCACATGACTGCTGAAGGGGTCCTGTGAATCTACGAAAAATCGCTCTTGCTGTAACTATGTGATCACTTATTAAAGCTTTGGATCCATATTGGAGATCCTCGGTGTGCTGGTGACATTCTTTCCGATGTTTTACCTGAAGTCTGGAACCCATGGACATGACCAAAGACAGGGTTTCCTCCTTTCCGATGTTTTACCTGAAGTCTGGAACCCATGGACATGACCAAAGACTGGGTTTACACCTTTCCGATGCTTTGCCTGAAGTCTGGAACCCATGGACATGACCAAAGACTGGGTTTCCTCCTTCCGATGTTTTACCTGAAGTCTGGAACCCATGGACATGACCAAAGACTGGGTTTCCTCCTTTCCGATGTTTTACCTGAAGTCTGGAACCCATGGACATGACCAAAGACTGGGTTTCCTTCTTTCCGATGTTTTACCTGAAGTCTGGAACCCATGGACATGACCAAAGACTGGGTTTACACCTTTCCGATGCTTTGCCTGAAGTCTGGAACCCATGGACATGACCAAAGACTGGGTTTCCTCCTTTCCAATGTTTTACCTGAAGTCTGGAACCCATGGACATGACCAAAGACTGGGTTTACGCCTTTCTGATGTTTTGCCTGTTACCCTGTACCCCATACTCATTCACATGGGGGGACGGGATCTGGGGGCCCCCTTGTTAAAGGGGTCTTCCAGATTCCAATAAGCCCCCTGCTCGCAGACCCCCACAACCACCAGCCATGGTTCAAGCTTTGGATCCATATTGGAGATCCTCGGTGTGCTGGTGACATTCTTCTCCTCTTCCTCACCAGCCTGACCCCACCTTTACTGATTCATTGGATTTCAGTTCTTCCAATCATGGAGGTTCTGCGTCACGTTCAGGCGCGGACTGACAACTCATGGGGCCCCTGGGCAATAGGGGATCATGGGGCCCCTGTGTCCTTGCCCAAACTCAAAAAAGCCTATGAAAAAGGTACCAGAGGCATCTCATGGGGCCCCCTACTGACCCTGGGCCCTCAGGCAGTGCCCGAGTTTCCAAATGGTCAGTCCACCCCTGGTGCTGTCACATTCCTGGACAAGGAGCCTGAGATGATGAGCGCGGACCAGGGGCGGGCTGACAACTCATGGGGCCCCCGGGCAATAAGGGGATCATGGGGCCCCTGTGTCCTTGCCCAAACTCAAAAAAGCCTATGAAAAAGGTACCAGAGGCATCTCATGGGGCCCCCTACTGACCCTGGGCCCTCGGGCAGTGCCTGAGTTTCCAAATGGTCAGTCCACCCCTGGTGCTGTCACATTCCTGGACAAGGAGCCTGAGATGATGAGCGCGGACCAGGGGCGGGCTGACAACTCATGGGGCCCCCGGGCAATAAGGGGATCATGGGGCCCCTGTGTCCTTGCCCAAACTCAAAAAAGCCTATGAAAAAGGTACCAGAGGCATCTCATGGGGCCCCCTACTGACCCTGGGCCCTCGGGCAGTGCCCGAGTTTCCAAATGGTCAGTCCGTTGGTGGTCTGCGGGCAAATACAGCCTGCCTAGAAACGCCCACGCCTCCAGACTGACACCCACCCAGCTAGGCATTTTGGCGTTTGCCTAACTCCACCCAAGAACCTGCCCAATGCTTACATCAGGGCTCTTGAGAGGAGTACTAGGGCGGGGTGATGTGAGGTTTTCAAAAAGCTATGTACAGCCCTCCCGCTCACCCCTCCCACCAGCCCTGATCTGCCTGCATCGTATAGAGAAGCACAGAGACCCAGAGATGATAACGCTGGGTCTAAAACAAGGTATGTAATAAAAACGGAAAGGTTTTGCTTAAAAATCTGTACAGCATGTTGATGAGGGAGGAGGGAGGAACCAGGGAAGGCAAAAAGTAACCTCAGCTTTAAAGAAATTGATATTCAATGCTGTTACAGAGGGATAAAGTGTAACCAGAAAAAAAGCAATTTTGCCTCGAGCAATAAACACGACCAAGTTAGAAAATAATTGCCTGCGTGCCTAATAATCTTCCCATTACAAGTGCGCCGGATGCTGCGTTCGCACAAAGATAACTGCCGCCGCATCAGACGCGTGACCTATTCCTTTTAACAATGAAGCCACCGAATATTAGGACTTCACTGTAACCGATCCATTCGGCTCGTTAAATAAGACGCGGAAGAACGCAACCTTTATAAATGAAAGTGTATGGAAACCTTAGTAATGAAATGACTATATTGCCCCCAGTATTGGGCCGCCGGCCTTCCCGCGCACATGACCTTCAATGGCCTCCCAGTCTTAGTCCGTAGGGTTCAATATTGAGTTGGCCCCGCCCTTTCCACGCACATGACCTTCAATGGCCTCCCAGTCTTAGTCCGTAGGGTTCAATATTGAGTTGGCTGCCCTTTCCACGCACATGACCTTCAATGGCCTCCCAGTCTTAGTCCGTAGGGTTCAATATTGAGTTGGCCCCGCCCTTTCCACGTACATGACCTTCAATGGCCTCCCAGTCTTAGTCCGTAGGGTTCAATATTGAGTTGGCCACCCTTTCCACGCACATGACCTTCAATGGCCTCCCAGTCTTAGTCCGTAGGGTTCAATATTGAGTTGGCCCCGCCCTTTCCACGCAAATGACCTTCAATGGCCTCCCAGTCTTAGTCCGCAGGGTTCAATATTGAGTTGGCCGCCCTTTCCACGCACATGACCTTTAATGGCCTCCCAGTCTTAGTCCGTAGGGTTCAATATTGAGTTGGCCCCGCCCTTTCCACGCACATGACCTTCAATGGCCTCCCAGTCTTAGTCCGTAGGGTTCAATATTGAGTTGGCCCCGCCCTTTCCACGCACATGACCTATAATGGCCCACCAGTCTTAGTCCGTAGGGTTCAATATTGAGTTGGCCCCGGCCTTTCCACACACATGACCTTTAATGGCCCCCCAGTCTTAGTCCGTAGGGTTCAATATTAAGTTGGCCCCGCCCTTTGCAGCTATAACAGCTTCAACTCTTCTGGGAAGGCCGTCCACAAGGTTTAGGAGGGTGTCTATGGGAAGGTTGGACCATTCTTCCAGAAGCACATTTGTCAGGTCAGGCACTGATGTCGGGGGAGGAGGCCTGGCTCGCAGTCTCCACTCTAATTCATCCCAAAGGTGTTCTATGGGGTTGAGATCAGGACTCTGTGCAGGGCAGTCAAGTTCCTCCACCCCAAACTGGCTCCTCCATGTCTTTATGGACCTTGCTTTGTGCACTGGTGCGCAGTCATGTTGGAACAGGAAGGGGCCATCCCCAAACTCTTCCCACAAAGTTGGGGGCATGAACTTGTCCAAAATGTCTTGGAATGCTGATGTCTTAAGAGTTCCCTTCACTGGAACTAGGGGGCCAAGCCCAACCCCTGAAAAACAACCCCACACCATAATCCCCCCTCCACCAAACTTTACACTTGGCACAATGCAGTCAGGCAAGTACCGTTCTCCTGGCAACCACCAAACCCAGACACATCCATTGGATTGCCAGACAGAGAAGCGTGATTGGTCACTCCAGAGAACACCTCACCACTACTCTAGAGTCCAGTGGCGGCGTGCTTTACACTACGGCATCCGACACTTTGCATTGCACTTGGTGATGTAAGGCTTGGATGCAGTTGCTCGGCCATGGAAACCCATTCCATGAAGCTCTCTACACACTGTTGTTGGGCTCATCTGAAGGCCACACCAAGTTTGGAGGTCTTTAGCTATTGACAGTTGGCAACTTCTGCGCACTGTGCAATGTATTATAGGATGAGGTTAGATCAGTGGTTCTTAACCTGGGTTCGATCGAACCCCAGGGGTTCGGTGAGTCAGTCTCGCGGGTTCGGCGGAGGTGAAGACCCACACCCGACTCATATGATTCGTGATGACATGCCCCGCTTGTCCATCATTGGCTGCAGGTGGTCACGCAACATCGCTTAGCCCAGTGGTCGGCAAGCCGCGGCTCGCGAGCCACATGCGGCTCTTTACACGCTTTAATGCGGCTCTTGTGTGCCGGGCGCCCGCTCCCCTCCCTCCTCTCGGGCGGCAGGGACTTTGCAGCGTGATCCAAAAAAAAAAAACAGCCAGGGCAGCGCGCTCAAATGCAATGATTGGCCAGTCTTGCTGCCAATCACATCCTGATAGCCAGTGATTGGCTGTCAGGATGTGTGTAGGCGGGGCAGCGTGACGAACGTGAGAGGAGCTAGGCTCCTCTCACAGTCCGCCCTGAAGACCGGAACAGCGCGGGAATACGGCGAGAGGAACGCGCGGAGCAAAGGTAAGTGAATTGACACAGGGGGGACTTGGCTTACTACTTGCTACTTACTTACTACTACTATATGAGGGATGAATTACTATATGGGGGATGAATTACTATGGGGAATGAATTACTATGGGGGATGAATTACTATGGGGGATGAATTACTATATGGGGGATGAATTACTATGGGGGATGAATTACTATGGGGGATGAATTACTATATGGGGGATGAATTACTATATGGGGGATGAATTACTATATGGGGGATGAATTACTATGGGGAATGAATTACTATGGGGGATGAATTACTATGGGGGATGAATTACTATATGGGGGATGAATTACTATGGGGGATGAATTACTATGGGGGATGAATTACTATATGGGGGATGAATTACTATGGGGGATGAATTACTATATGGGGAATGAATTACTATGGGGGATGAATTACTATGGGGGATGAATTACTATATGGGGGATGAATTACTATATGGGGGATGAATTACTATATGGGGGATGAATTACTATGGGGAATGAATTACTATGGGGGATGAATTACTATGGGGGATGAATTACTATATGGGGGATGAATTACTATGGGGGATGAATTACTATGGGGGATGAATTACTATATGGGGGATGAATTACTATGGGGGATGAATTACTATATGGGGGATGAATTACTATGGGGGATGAATTACTATATGGGGGATGAATTACTATGGGGGATGAATTACTATATGGGGGATGAATTACTATGGGGAATGAATTACTATATGGGGGATGAATTACTATGGGGGATGAATTACTATATGGGGAATGAATTACTATGGGGGATGAATTACTATATGGGGGATGAATTACTATATGGGGGATGAATTACTATGGGGGATGAATTACTATGGGGGATGAATTACTATAGGGGGGATGAATTACTATATGGGGGATGAATTACTATGAGGGATGAATTACTATGGGGGATGAATTACTATATGGGGGATGAATTACTATATGGGGGATGAATTACTGTGGGGGATGAATTACTATATGGGGGATGAATTACTATATGGGGGATGAATTACTATGGGGGATGAATTACTATATGGGGGATGAATTACTATATGGGGGATGAATTACTATGGGGGATGAATTACTATATGGGGGATGAATTACTATATGGGGGATGAATTACTATATGGGGGATGTATTACTATGGGGGATGAATTACTATGGGGGATCAATTACTATATGGGGGATGAATTACTATATGGGGGATGAATTACTATGGGGGATGAATTACTATATGGGGGATGAATTACTATGGGGGATGAATTACTATGGGGGATGTATTACTATGGGGGATGAATTACTATATGGGGGATGAATTACTATGGGGGATGAATTACTATAAAACAGTGGTTCTTAACCTGGGTTCGATCGAACCCCAGGGGTTCAGTGAGTCAGTCTCGCGGGTTCGGCAGAGGTGAAGACCCACACCCGACTCATATGATTCGTGCAGTAAATATTCATTATTATGTTTTTGTTTTTGTGTGAAAATCATGTTTTAATGGTTTTGTTCTTTGTTCTTAACGGTTTTGTTCATTTTGTGCACCTATGTATAAATATATACCTATGTTTTGAATTTTAAAAATCATATTTTATTTTTCCAATTAAGAAGGGTTCGGTGAATGCGCCTATGAAACTGGTGGGGTTCAGTACCTCCAACAAGGTTAAGAACCACTGGGTTAGATCATCCGTCGAGGGGGAGGGGAGAGCACAAGTCCATGAGGATTGATCCAGGTCAGGTTGGACGTTGCATTCATGACCAAAGCCAGCACATTTTGGGGCTTCCAAGAATCCCCTTTCTTCGGGGATTAGGATTGGCAAGAAGGGCTGATATCTAGGCGATTAGGTTGAAGTACTTGGAGAACAATTTTCTCTTCTTCAGAATATAACTGGATTTAGTAACTGAGCGATATCTTACCACATACTCAGATGCAGGAAGACGCTCCATTGTTCGGTATGTGTTCGAGGTTCACGGTGGAACATTCTGTAGGTTCAGATGTTCGACCGCGAACCAAACAGGAGGAGGATGTTCGGCCCATTACTAGTCCTCACCAACGGGCTGCAACAATGCACCAAAAAATTTTTATTACTGAAAACCCTTAAAATCACTTAAAATGAAAAGGATCCGGGATTCAGTACATCGCATTTAAACCACCATAAAAAACTTCAATCACCCCCTTGTTGGGTAGTTGACACGCTGGACGTGGATCATGGAACAGGTGCAGAGGGGAGCACACCGCCAGTCCCCAGGCCGTCAAGGATGGCGACGGGCAGCGTGACTTTTGACCCCCAAACGACCACCCCAAACTGAAAAAAACCAACACCGGCAACCAAGCCTGAAAAATGATTCAAATCTCAAAAATGGATCAAGGTATCACACTTGGAGGAATAGGTGCAGCATGGGGTAGTGGGCAGAAAGCACTGACTGGCAAAAAACAATGTACTGTAGAACTGTACAACCAGGCCCGGCGGGGGGAGGACCGGGGCACTTCCAACAGTTCAGTGCAGAGTTAGTGGGTTGCAGGTTCCGAGCTGCAGGCATCATCTGTCACGAGGAGCGGTGTGTGTGACCAGGCCGGTCCAACCCAATGAGGAGCTTCCTGAGAAGGTAGACATAGTCCTTACTCTTTCCCTACTCCTTCGGAACCTCTCCCTACCATTATTGCTGTCCCTGACAGACGGGTGACCTGTCCCTGGGTTAGAGTCTAAAATAGACTCTGCTTGACCCAAGATGGCTACCAAGATCACAAGGGGCCAATGGAGCCAACTGTATCACTGCCCTGTGTGATAGAGAAACTCGGTATCCCTGCACTTCCCCCCACCACCTTTCCACTGCAGTCTAGTGCCACCTGCAGTGGAGAAAACAAACTGCATCTACCTACACACTGCTCAGCAAACTAATGCAGGCCATACATGGTTCGAATTCCGAATGATTTTTCGTCCGAAATTCGAAAACCTTGTTCGCTCGGTAATCCGATGGTGCCATCAATTATTTTGAAAATCGTCCAACCGAGTCATAAAGTTCTCAACATATAACAGACGAAACTTCTGTCCCTTCCAGGTCACGGCTCATGCACATATTCTTTTCAGAAAAACGATCGTACGATTTGACCATCATTGAGTCGAAAATAGGTAGTTTTTCATGAATTTTCCAACATGCCCGAAAAGGGGAGGAACCACGAAAATCAGCCGGTGCTATTGACCCACTAACAGAGCAAAAATCGGCCTGTTATTCTTAGGTCCGATTTTCGGATGAAAAATCGGTCGAATTTTGATGTAAGATGCCTTTACAAATCCTACAAAGAAGTTGGTATTTCATTTGAGACGAGGTTGATTCCTACAGCTGGATGAGGATAACTCTCAACATTGCTCCAAGACCATGATCTGCTTTATCTGAGATATGAATGTATTGAAAAGACATCCAACCCAGTCACACAATGTTCCATTGACTCTCTCCCATGACCTCAATAAAGAGGTCCTGGAACTTTTCTCTTGACTGCCTCCTGCTTTGAAACCTCTTGACTGCCCTCAGCCTTCACCTCAGCCTGAATACCAAGCCTTGACCTTAGCCAGAATCATGACCATTCTCTTGACTGCCCTTAGCCTTCACCTCAGCCTGAATACCAAGCCTTGACCTTAGCCAGAATTATGACCACTCTCTTGACTGCCCTTAGCCTTCACCTCAGCCTGAATACCAAGCCTTGACCTTAGCCAGAATTATGACCACTCTCTTGTCTGCTACCTGCCTCAACCTTTGCCAGAACACCAACTATGCCTCGACCTGCCACAACCTAGGCCGGTCCTCAGAATTCCTGCCGTTTCGTCTTCTTGGTTTCTGCATCATAGCCACTCTTGTGACCCCTTGATGGTGGTGGTGGTGGGGGAGCATCCTGAATCCACAACCTGGTGTTGTCTTGCAGCAAAGTATTCTGGTGGCCATTAGGGTAATCGGTCTATTTCTCCTTTCCGAGGGCTTCACTAATTCTTCCAAGTCTTGATGAAACAAGTTGGTAGCCAAGGCCAGATTAGAAATGTATGTTTAGTGTCAGATTAGATATATGAACAATAAAATCCTGGTTCCACCATACACCTCCCCAAGAGAAGTGATGGGATGGTCACTCAAGGCTGTCTCCTTCTGACTTCGAGAGCACCTTCAGTGGTCTCCATATTGCTTCCCACGTGTCAGTAATTATATATTTGTTTTTCAGTTTGTTAAATGGAATACTGTACATGTGAATTTTTATGGTAATAGCCACTCTTGTGACCCCTTGGTGGGGGTGGGGGATCCTGAGTCCACATCCTGGTGTTGTCTCGCATTGGAGCAAAGTATTCTGGTGGCCATTGGGGTCATCGGTCCATCTCTCCTTTCCGAGGGCTTCAGATTAGATATATCAACAATAAAATAAAAAAAATTAGAAATGTGTTTAGTGTCAGATTAGATATATGAACAATAAAATCCTGGTTCCACCATACACACCCCCCAAGAGAAGTGATGGGATGGTCACTCAAGGCTGTCTCCTTCTGACTTCGAGAGCACCTTCAGTGGTCTCCATATTGCTTCCCACGTGTCAGTAATTATATTTTTTTTTTTTCAGTTCGTTAAACGGAATACTGTAAATGTGAATGTTTATGGTAAAAGCCACTCTTGTGACCCTTGGTGGTGGTGGGGGATCCTGAGTCCACAACCTGGTGTTGTCTCGCATTGCAGCAATGTATTCCGGTGGCTATTAGGGTCATCAGTCCATCTCTTCTTTCCGAGGGCTTCACTAATTCTTTCAAGTCTTGATGAAACAAGTTGGTAGCCAAGGCTAGATTAGAAATGTATGTTTAGTGTCAGATTAGATATATCAACAATAAAATCCTAGTTCCACCATCCTGAGTCCACATCCTGGTGTTGTCTCGCATTGCAGCAAAGTTTTCTGGTGGCCATTAGGGTCATCGGTCCATCTCTCCTTTCCGAGGGCTTTACTAATTCTTCCAAGTCTTGATGAAACAAGTTGGTAGCCAAGGCCAGACTAGAAATGTATGTTTAGTGTCAGATTAGATATATGAACAATAAAATTCTGGTTCCACCATACACACCCCCAAGAGAAGTGATAGGACAGTCATTCAAGGCTGTCTTCTTCTGACTTCGAGAGCACCTTCAGTGGTCTCCACATTGCTTCCCATGTGTCAGTAATTATATTTTTTTTTCAGTTTGTTAAACGGAATACTGTACATGTGAATTTTTTTGGTAATAGCCACTCTTGTGACCCTTTGGTGGTTGTGGGGGATCCTGAGTCCACATCCTGGTGTTGTCTCGCATTGCAGCAATGTATTCCGGTGGCTATTAGGGTCATCAGTCCATCTCTTCTTTCCGAGGGCTTCACTAATTCTTCCAAGTCTTGATGAAACAAGTTGGTAGCCAAGGCCAGATTAGAAATGTGTTTAGTGTCAGATTAGATATATGAACAATAAAATCCTGGTTCCACCATACACACCCCCAAGAGAAGTGATGGGATGGTCACTCAAGGCTGTCTCCTTCTGACTTCGAGAGCACCTTCAGTGGTCTCCATATTGCTTCCCACGTGTCAGTAATTATATATATTTTTTTCAGTTTGTTAAACGGAATACTGTAAATGTGAATTTTTATGGTAATAGCCACTCTTGTGACCCCTTGGTGGTGGTGGGGGATCCTGAGTCCACATCCTGGTGTTGTCTCACATTGGAGCAAAGTATTCTGGTGGCCATTGGGGTCATCGGTCCATCTCTCCTTTCCGAGGGCTTCACTAATTCTTCCAAGTCTTGATGGAACAAGTTGGTAGCCAAGGCCAGATTAGAAATGTATGTTTAGTGTCAAATTAGATATATCAACAATAAAATCCTAGTTCCACCATCCTGAGTCCACAACCTGGTGTTGTCTCGCATTGCAGCAAAGTTTTCTGGTGGCCATTAGGGTCATCGGTCCATCTCTCCTTTCCGAGGGCTTTACTAATTCTTCCAAGTCTTGATGAAACAAGTTGGTAGCCAAGGCCAGATTAGAAATGTATGTTTAGTGTCAGATTAGATATATGAACAATAAAATTCTGGTTCCACCATACACACCCCTGAGAGAAGTGATAGGACAGTCACTCAAGGCTGTCTCCTTCTGACTTCGAGAGCACCTTCAGTGATCTCCACATTGCTTCCCACGTGTCAGTAATTATATTTTTTTTTTTTCAGTTTGTTAAACGGAATACTGTAAATGTGTATTTTTATGGTAATAGCCACTCTTGTGACCCCTTGGTGGTGGTGGGGGATCCTGAGTCCACATCCTGGTGTTGTCTCACATTGGAGCAAAGTATTCTGGTGGCCATTGGGGTCATCGGTCCATCTCTCCTTTCCGAGGGCTTCACTAATTCTTCCAAGTCTTGATGGAACAAGTTGGTAGCCAAGGCCAGATTAGAAATGTATGTTTAGTGTCAGATTAGATATATCAACAATAAAATCCTAGTTCCACCATACACCTCCCCAAGAGAAGTGATGGGATGGTCACTCAAGGCTGTCTCCTTCTGACTTCGAGAGCACCTTCAGTGGTCTCCATATTGCTTCCCACGTGTCAGTAATTATATATATTTTTTTCAGTTTGTTAAACGGAATACTGTAAATGTGAATTTTTATGGTAATAGCCACTCTTGTGACCCCTTGGTGGTGGTGGGGGATCCTGAGTCCACAACCTGGTGTTGTCTCGCATTGCAGCAATGTATTCCGGTGGCTATTAGGGTCATCAGCCCTTAGCCTTCACCTCAGCCTGAATACCAAGCCTTGACCTTAGCCAGAATTATGACCACTCTCTTGTCTGCTACCTGCCTCAACCTTTGCCAGAACACCAACTATGCCTCGACCTGCCACAACCTAGGGCGGTCCTCAGAATTCCTGCCGTTTCGTCTTCTTGGTTTCTGCATCATAGCCACTCTTGTGACCCCTTGATGGTGGTGGTGGTGGGGGAGCATCCTGAATCCACAACCTGGTGTTGTCTTGCAGCAAAGTATTCTGGTGGCCATTAGGGTAATCGGTCTATCTCTTCTTTCCGAGGGCTTCACTAATTCTTTCAAGTCTTGATGAAACAAGTTGGTAGCCAAGGCTAGATTAGAAATGTATGTTTAGTGTCAGATTAGATATATCAACAATAAAATCCTGGTTCCACCATACATGGGATGGTCACTCAAGGCTGTCTCCTTCTGACTTCGAGAGCACCTTCAGTGGTCTCCATATTGCTTCCCACGTGTCAGTAATTATATTTTTTTTGCAGTTTGTTAAACGGAATACTGAATATGTGAATTTTTATGGTAATACAAGGGAAGAAAGAAATGAAATTGTCAGCAGTAAAAACCAGGGCTGTAGAAATATGATTGCAGCATCTATTTATCAAAGTAAGGTCTACCAGCCTCATCTGCAAAGCCACGCGTCGTATTTCCATCATTAAACCGTATCGCGGTATAGGTGGCTCCTGTCTACAAGCCATTACATTAGTCTCATAGGATTTGTTTTATTAAATCATCTGTACATGGAAAACCAAAAAACGGTTATTAACGATTCATTGGAGATTTGCACGCAGCGCCTTATCGGGCAAGGAAAGATTACATTTGATTAATACGACAGGAATGGCAAACAGTTCCTTTAATGTTTTTTTTGAAAGAACGGATGCTTGAAGCTCGGGCTGTTTGTGCTTCCCGATGATAAATCCAACGTTTTTCTTAATAATTTACACAGTAATGCCGGGATGTGCAAAGCCGGTTACTAAATCCTCCCGAGTCCACTGGCACAAGACCGATTTTCAAAAGAAGAGACGTGTGGAGGGGATGGAGATTTACTTTACTGCTATAGGGAGGGTCTCCTGAATCTTCTGCTCCTACCACCTCCGCATGCTTTAACAGTCTAGCTGCTGGAAATCGTTGTATGTAGGAAGAACTGTTTGAAGAATCTTGGATAAAAATGCAAGGTCCACTTATCTGGCAGCCCCTCCAACTTGGGTAGTAACGCACATTGCTTTGAATGTCGCCCCAACACATCACGACGGACCTACACTTTAGTGCTCCACAATACACATGGTGCTGTCCAGGGGCGGGCTGACAACTCATGGGGCCCACGGGCAATAAGGGGATCATGGGGCCCCTGTGTCCTTGCCCAAACTCAAAAATGCCTATGAAAAAGGTACCAGGGGCATCTCATGGGGCCCCCTACTGACCCTGGGCCCTCGGGCGGTGCCCGAGTTTCCAAATGGTCAGTCCGCCCCTGGTGCTGTCACATTCCTGGACAAGGAGCCTGAGATGATGAGGGTGGACCAGGGGCGGGCTGACAACTCATGGGGCCCCCAGGATATAAGGGGATCATTGGGCCCCTGTGTCCTTGCCCAAACTCAAAAAAGCCTATGAAAAAGGTACCAGAGGCATCTCATGGGGCCCCCCACTGACCCTGGGCCCTCGGGCAGTGCCTGAGTTTCCAAATGGTCAGTCCGCCCCTGGTGCTGTCACATTCCTGGACAAGGAGCCTGAGATGATGAGGGCGGACTGACAACTCATGGGGCCCCCGGGCAATAGGGGATCATGGGGCCCCTGTGTCCTTGCTCAAACTCAAAAAAGCCTATGAAAAAGGTGTCAGGGGCATCTCATGGGGCCCCCTACTGACCCCTGGCCCTCGGGCAGTGCCCGAGTTTCCAAATGGTCATTCTGCCCCTGGGGCGGACTCTCTTACTGCTCCTGTAATGATCAGGGGTCAGGCTTGAAGGCCAGTTGCTATAGCAGTGGAAAGGCTCACCTGAAACCAGCAGGATAGGTACACAGGCAGGTCACCGTGGTGGAGGAGTGGGATCACCCGAGGTGCGGAGTCTAAGTACCAACCGGTGTTCACCAGAGCTCCTGATGGTGGAGATGGATTTTGCTACGTGTTAGCACCAGGTCATGGTCCTCAGGATCACCCCACCAGCAGGTGAGCAAGCGGAGGTCCAGTAGCGTATAAGCAGGTAAGGATCAAACGGAAGTGTGGTCAGTAAACAAGCCAAGGTTGGTAATGAGCAGTCGCAGGTTGGGATCAGGCAGAAGCGTAGTCGAGAACAAGCCAAGGGTCAATAACGAGTGGTAGCAAAATATGGATAATAACAGAGATGAATAGGAGCGAAATACTGGCTGGAGAGCACAATAATCTGGCAAACTGGAAGTGTAGAGACATGGCTTATATCAGGAAGATCATGGGAGGAGCAAGGGGTTCAAGGTTCATGATAAACAAGGTCAAGGTAGGATCATCCAAATAATTGTCAAGGGAGCTGTCCAGCATTCCAGGTGGCTCAGCAAGAAGAAACATTGCCACTTATCGCAGAAGGCCCCGGTTCGGACCCAGGTTCTGATAACATCCATGGGTGAGAGGACAGGGAATGCATGGGCAAAGAAGTGGTGCAAGTGCTGGTGGGTAAGCATTGCTGGAACCTGAAAGCATTGATGTCAAGCGGATCAGAATGTCAGGAAGATGTAGATCACTGATGAGATGAGGTCAGGAAAAAAGCCAGGGTGAGGAACAGGAGGGCAAGGCGGTGTTAGGATTGACACCCATGGAAGGCAAGGTAGGATGATCTGGGGTGTGGAGTCTAAAACTGGCCATACATGGATAGAAATTTGACCTGTTCAGAAGGGACTGGCCAAATTTTGATCCATGTGTGACTGGTGTGGTTGAGCAGAAGTTGATTTACTGGTCTACTTCTGTTCAACTCCCTTGTTGGCATATTCCTACTTGAACAGCACCGCAGTCAATATGCTGCAGAACTGATCTGTGCATTCTGATAGCGGGGGAGTCTTACTGCTGTCAGAATACAATGACACACTGGAGAGGATTTCCCTATCCACATGGAATGTGTGGATGGGGGAATTGGGTCTTTTTTTTCCATTGAACCCACTGGTTGAACAAAAAAACAAAACAAAAGCTGACTCATGTATGGCCAGCTTTGGTTCCAGCTTAGTCTTCACCAGAACACCCCACGAAGAGTTAGACCGGCAAACCTAATAGCCCCCAAACTACTTTGTTGCCAGCCAACACAAGGTTGTGGCCTCCAAATTGCTAAACCAAGGGGTCCCAAGAACAGAGCGGCTATGATGAATAGCAGGAGGTCTATGGACAAGCCAAGGTTGGGTAGTTGAGAGCATAGTTGGTGTCCAGGCAAAGGTCGAGGCAAGCAGTAGTCAAGAGAGTGTTCAGTATTCAGGTTAAGGTCAACGAAGGAGACAGAAGAGAGAGTGGTTGGTATGCAGGCTGAGGAGAAGGCATGAAGAAGTCAAAAAAATTGGGCTGAGGTCAAGGCAGGCTGCAGTAAGAAAAGTGGTCAAGGCAAGACACAGACAAGAGAGTGATAGTATTAAGGCTGAGGTCAAGGCAGGAGACAGGCAAGATAGTGGTCGGTATTCAGGTTAAGGACAAGGCAGGAGATAGACTAGGAAGTGGTCAGTATTAGGGCTGAGGTCAAGGCAGGAGACAGGCAAGAGAGTGGTCAGTATTCAGGCAGGAGAGTGGTCAAGGCAAGAGACAGGCAAGAGAGTGGTCAGTATTCAGTATGAGGTCAAGGCAGGAGACAGGCAAGAGAGTGGTCGAATTCAGGTTAAGGACAAGGCAGGAGACAGGCAAGAGAATGGTCGTTATTCAGGCTGAGGAGAAGGCATGCAGAAGTAAAAAAAGTAGTTTGGTATTCAGGCTGAGGTCAAGGCAGGCAGCAGTAAGGAAAGTGGTCAAGGTAAGAGATAGACAAGAGAGTGGTCAGTATTCAGGCTGAGAACAAGGCAGGAGACAGGCAAGAAAGTAGTTGGTATTCGGGCTGAGGTCAAGGCAGGCAGCAGTAAGGAGAGTGGTCAAGGCAAGAGACAGGCAAGAGAGTGGTCAGTATTCAGTATGAGGTCAAGGCAGAAAGCAGACAACAGAGTGGTCAGTATTCAGGTTGAGGTCAAGGCAGGAGATAGACTAGGAAGTGGTCAGTATTAGGGCTGAGGTCAAGGCAGGAGACAGGCAAGAGAGTGGTCAGTATTCAGGTTAAGGACAAGGCAGGAGACAGGCAAGAGAGTGGTTAGTATTCATGGTGAGGTGAAGGCAGGCAGCAGTAAGGAGAGTGGTCAAGACAAGAGACAGACAAGAGAGTGGTCAGCATTAAGGCGGAGGTGAAGACAGGAGACCAGCAAGAGAGTAGTTGGTATTCAGGCCAAGATAGGCAGCAGTAAGGAGAGTGGTCAAGGCAAGAGACAGGCAAGAGAGTGGTCAGTATTCAGGTTGAAGTCAAGGCAAGGGATGGATAAAGACATAGTCAGTATTTAGGTTGTGGTCAAGGCAGGAGACAGGCAAGAGAGTAGTTGGTATTCAGGTCAAGGTAGGCAGCAGTAAGGAGAGTGGTCAAGGCAAAAGACAGGCAAGAGAGTGGTCAGTATTCAGGTTGAGGTCAAGGCAAGAGATGGACAAAGAAGTGGTCAGTATTTAGGTTGTGGTCAAGGCAAGAGACAGGCAAGAGAGTGGTTGGTATTCTGGTTGAGGACAAGGCAAGAGATGGACAAGGAAGTGGTCGGTATTTATTGTGAGGACAAGGCAGGAGACAACCAAGAGAGTGGTTTGTATTCAGGTTGAGGACAAGGCAGGTAACAGTCTAGGGAGTGGTCAGTTCTAAGGCTGAGGTAAAGGCAGGCGGCTTTCAAGAGCGTGGTCAGTATACAGGCTGAGGTCAAGGCAATAACAAGAAAATCAGGAATAACAGGAATCTCAGAGCAGAAAGCAGCTGGCACTAGAAAGGAAGACATCTGAATACCCTTCAAGGCCTATGAGCTCCCAGTATCGGGGAAGCATGCCAGCGTATGGCAATGCTCGTGCACCAACGCACTCTAATGCTCACATGACCACACACGCACGTAACTAGCCATTGTCACAAGGACATGGGTTGGCACATAGGAGATTAACATGCTGCAAATAGGCAGGATGGGCCAAGCTCCTGCCTGTACAGATGTGGACCTTGGAGGCACCACGAATGGTGGTAGCAAATCAGCAGGCAGAGACAAACTCAAGAAGAGGCCAGCAACTTGCAGGCAGCGAGCTACCAGGGCTTCTGAAATCATATCTGATGGAAGACACTTTGGTTGATACAGGAGCCTACCGAAACCTCAATCCGTTACTTGCTCCAGAGAGAACATTCTCCACTCCTAGGTTCCCCCCTTCAGCTGATATGGCCACCCCGTTGTCTTTTGCACTTACAGTAGATGTAAATCCAATTACAAAAATCTCCTGTAAGTCTTAACACGTTTACGCCAATTCAAAAGTCATTTTTAATTCGATTTAAATCTGAAAAAAAATCCCTGGAGGGTCCCGCCATGAAGGTGCTTGTTCAGGAGCTCCCAACTGTGCCGCTGCGTGGTCTGAAATATGTCCAGCACTTAAAGCTATTAAATTGCATCAAATTAAATAAAATAAATCAATATAGAATTGTGTATCCTAATCCACGTGTGCTAAATATTTGTCTCCCTCTCTCTTTTTTTTCATTGTATATATATATATATATATATATTTCGATTTTTTTAATTTTTTATATAGATATATAGATATATATATAGATAGATAGATATATATGTAAAGATATATATAATTTTTTCTTTTAATTGTTTTTATATATTTATATATATATATATATATATATATATAAAAAACAGTTAAAAGAAAAAAGTATATCTATCTATCTATCTATCTATCTATCTATATATATATATATATATATATATATTTTGATTTTTTAATTGTTTATATATATATATATATATATATATATAAATAATATATATATATATATATATATACAGGTATATATATATATATATATATATATATATATATGTAAAGATATATATAATTTTTTCTTTTAATTGTTTTTATATTTATATATATATATATATATATATATATATATATATATATATATATATATATATAAAAACAGTTAAAAGAAAAAATTACCTCTATCTATATATATATATATATATATATATATATATATATATATATATAAAAAAAATCTAAATATATATATATATATATATATAAAATGAAAAAATAAAAATTATATATATATATATATATATATATAATTTCACTTTCCAAAAGCATGAATGTGCATCCATTATATATCCAGTGCTATAAATTCCAAAATATATAATGCAGAAAAAAAGTTTACAAAAAGTTGTAACACTCTGACGAAACGTGTAGAGGGGGCAGGACCTGTGACGTCATCACGCTGCTAGGAAATTTTGGCACATCCTCTCCCAATATTATAACCTATAATATTATAATCATTGTGGTTTATTTTGGGTTCATCAATATTTTCAAGCCCTGGACCCATCGGCCGACTACAGCTGTCGATCACCGGTTCCCTGCCGGAGTTTCCCCACAGGCACCCGGGTATCGCTGAGGAACACTGACAGGGGAGAGGTCTGTGTGTAAACAATACAGATCTCTCCCCTGTCAGCACCAGCACACTGCTTTGTATGGCTCTGCGTAGCAGCCTGCTTACATAGTAATACACACACAGCGCACAGTTAACCCTTTGAACGCCCCGGATGTTAACCCCTTCCTGCCTAGTGTCATTCCCACATGGAAGAAAAACATATTTTAAAAATATTCTTCCCAAATATACTGACATATAGTTGAAATACTACAATTTTGGCCATATAAAAAAAATATATATATATTATATGATATATATATATATATATACACACATATACATACATTTACAAATATACGGTATGTCTTTAAAAATAAATGTAATCTGCATTTTTGGAATTCATTTACAAAAATATGTAAAAACATATTAAAATAACTTTTATTTGTTAAAAAATCTGAAGAATATATTTATAAAAAATATTTGTAAAAATTTTTTTTCATATATTTTGTAATAAAAATACAGTTAAAGATACATATATTATATATTATATATATATATATTTTTATTTTTTTTTAATTCACCCAAATTTGTAGTTATCCCAAATATATTTTAAATTATATGTCAATATATTTGGGAAGAATATTTTTAAAATATATTTTCTTCCATGTGTCAGTCCTTTTTATTAGCTGTGATCATTGTATTAGTGTCACTGGGGATGTCAGTGGCAGTTAGTCAGTTCCTTCCAGTGTCAGAATGCCCGAAGCAGTCCCGATATAAGTTGCTGAGGGGGGGAAAGTGTGCGGACTGGAAGGGGGTGAAAGTGTCCGGACTGGAAGGGGGTGAAAGTGTCCGGACTGGAAGGGGGGGGAAAGTGTCCGGACTGGAAGGGGGGGGGAAAGTGTCCGGACTGGAAGGGGGGGGGGAAAGTGTCCGGACTGGAAGGGGGGGGGAAAGTGTCCGGACTGGAAGGGGGGGAAAGGTCCGGACTGGAAGGGGGTGAAAGTGTCCGGACTGGAAGGGGGGGAAAGTGTCCGGACTGGAAGGGGGGAAAGCGTCGGGACTGGAAGGGGGGAAAACGTCCGGACTGGAAGGGGGTGAAAGTGTCCGGACTGGAAGGGGGTGAAAGTGTCCGGACTGGAAGGGGGGGGGAAGTGTCCAGACTGGATGGGGGGGGGAAAGTGTCCGGACTGGAAGGGGGTGAAAGTGTCCGGACTGGAAGGGGTGGGAAAGTGTCCGGACTGGGAAGGGGTGAAAGTGTCCGGACTGGAAGGGGGGGGAAAGTGTCCGGACTGGAAGGGGGGGGAAAGTGTCCGGACTGGAAGGGGGGGGAAAGTGTCTGGACTGGAAGGGGGGGAAGTGTCCGGACTGGAAGGGGGTGAA
>NW_028321348.1:0-80362 GCF_062004578.1 Staurois parvus | reverse complement strand
TGCAGACTCCACCCCCGCAACATGCAGACTCCACCCCCGCAACATGCAGACTCCACCCCCGCAACATGCAGACTCCACCCCCGCAACATGCAGACTCCACCCCCGCAACATGCAGACTCCACCCCCGCAACATGCAGACTCCACCCCCGCAACATGCAGACTCCACCCCCGCAACATGCAGACTCCACCCCCGCAACATGCAGACTCCACCCCCGCAACATGCAGACTCCACCCCCGCAACATGCAGACTCCACCCCCGCAACATGCAGACTCCGCCTCATCGCCAAAATCCGCACGTTCCTAACCCCAGAAACCACTAAAAAGCTCATCCACTCCCTCATCGTATCACGACTCGACTACTGCAACTCCCTCCTCACTGGCCTGCCTCACCGCTGGCTATCCCCACTTCAGTCCATCCTGAATACGGCTGCCAGACTCATTCACCTTTCCAACCGCCCCATCTCCGCCACCCCTCTCTGCCAATCCCTCCACTGGCTCCACCCCCCTCTGCCAATCCCTCCACTGGCTTCTGATTGCGCAACGGATCAAATTCAAAATCCTAACACTGACGTACAAAGCCGTCCACCATACTGCCCCGAACTACATCACCGACCTAATATCCAAGTACCGCCCAACACGCACACTCCGCTCCTCACAAGACCTCCTTCTCTCTAGTTCCCTGGTCTCCTCCTCCCATGCCCGCCTCCAGGACTTCTCCAGGGTGTCACCCATCCTCTGGAACTCCCTGCCCCAACCCATCAGATTATCACCTACTCTCCTCTCCTTTAGGCGCACCCTGAAAACCCACCTCTTCAGGGAAGCCTACCCCACCCCCTGCTAACTTGCCGACCTCCTCTACTCTTCCTACCACTCCATCCCCCACAGCTATCTCCTCCTGTACCACTATCCCCTCCCTCCTAGATTGTAAGCTCCAAGGATCAGGGCCCTCGATCCCCTCATGTTCTGCATTGTATTGGTATTGTTCTGTCACATGTTCTGTCCCCCTTTGTAATGTACAGCGCTGAGCCAACTATCGGCGCTTTATAAATACTGTATAATAATAATAACTCAAGCTTGGAGAACCCCTTCGGTTGTCTTCCAGGGGGTGAAGACCCGGATGAATGCTATGTTGATCAATGAACAGATGTCTAGCATTCTTCACGATTCTCAGAGATTCCTTAAGGTTTGGGATACGTTATTCCTTGCCATCCCTGCCTCCTACTAGTTATGGCCTCTTGTAGTCGTTGCCTGTGCTAGCCCTGGATCCGTGACTCTTCTAGTTTTCCTTCCCTCCATGTTTTCTGATTCTTTTTTTTTTTTTTTCCCTCTTTTCCCCGATATGATGGATTGCTGCTGCTATTTGGTTCGGCTTTTTGCCATCCCTCCTTGATGTCATTGGACATTCCGCTATTTGACTACTACAAGTCAGCAGGATGTATCCGTTTGTGTTCCTGTCCTGCTCTGCCCCTCGTGGGCGTATCTTGAGCTTGTTGTATTCTTAACACAAAACTTTCTTAATAAAAATATTGAAACAGAAGCATGACTCCCAAAGGCAGAGGCATGATGTAGCAACAGCTGGAGGGCAGCCAGTTTGACACCCCTGATCCATAAACATGGGTGGGGGTTGTAGCCCAATATCGATTAGGAGAGTTATCGACTTATTACAGGTACTACTATACCGCCGTCTATTGTACGCTCCTTGAGGGTTAGGTACATTCACATCAGTCCCTAACCCTCAACGAGGGTACAATCTAAGGTCCCTAACTCACATTTGTACATATCCATACTGGGGCCAATTTAGACAGGAATCAATTATCCTCCCAGCATGCCTTTGGAGTGTGGGAGGAAACCAGAGTACCTGGAGGAAACCAGGCACAGGGAGAACACGCAAACTCCAGGCAGGTGGTGCTGTGGCTGGAATTCGAACCGACAACCCAAGCACTGCCAAGCGGAAGTGCTAACCATTTAGCCACTGACACTTCCCCAAAACACCGGCTGGTCAGTTGGGGGTCAGGACCTCTAAACCCGAAGTGAAGGTCAACCAATTCAGCTCACAATGACCACAACTGACACCAAACTGGTCTCCTGACTCCGGGGAACGTACAAGGCTTCGCACATAAAATGTTCTCCTCACCCTTTCAATGCTGTGTTGCAGACGAAGCTTCCCTCTCACCGCTTCCTGTTGCCGGAATAACTCCTTTAGTGGCTCCGATAATGATGGCGGTGGTGCAATCTACAGAAAGAACAGACATGGATATGGTTTTTCATCTGATGTTCTCTATTGAAGGGATTCACTTTTTTTTTTTCAGGTCTGTGTGTCTTTGTGTCTGAGTCTGACCCATCGCCATCTACAAGGAATTACAATTAGGGATGACCCGAAATTTCAGCCACCGAAACAGTCGGTTTTTTTTTTTTCACTATAGATCAGAATTAGCTGTCACTTTCCCCCCAGCTAAAAGAAACCGTTTCCTTCAGCTCTGGGGAAAGTGACAGCTAATTCTGTGAGCTATAAAAAGCCGACAATTGCATTTAAAAACCAGCACTGGCCTATAGTGACAGCCAGTGAGGGAGCCTCACTGTATACCCCGCCCCCTCCCCCCGTATACCCCGCCCCCTCCCCCCGTATACCCCGCCCCCTCCCCCCGTATACCCCGCCCCCTCCCCCCGTATACCCCGCCCCCCTTCACCCGTATACCCCGCCCCCCTTCACCCGTATACCCCGCTCCCCTTCACCAGTATACCCCGCTCCCCTTCACCATATACCCCGCTCCCCTTCACCATATACCCCGCTCCCCTTCACCATATACCCCGCTCCCCTTCACCATATACCCCGCTCCCCTTCACCATATACCCCGCTCCCCTTCACCATATACCCCGCTCCCCTTCACCATATACCCCGCTCCCCTTCACCATATACCCCGCTCCCCTTCACCATATACCCCGCTCCCCTTCACCATATACCCCGCTCCCCTTCACCATATACCCCGCTCCCCTTCACCATATACCCCGCTCCCCTTCACCATATAGACTGCCCCCTTCACCATATAGACTGCCCCCTTCACCATATAGACTGCCCCCTTCACCATATAGACTGCCCCCTTCACCATATAGACTGCCCCCTTCACCATATAGACTGCCCCCTTCACCATATAGACTGCCCCCTTCACCATATAGACTGCCCCCTTCACCATATAGACTGCTCCTCTCCTGCCCCCTCCTTGCACACACTGCCCCCTACAAAGAGGACCTGTCTTTTATATGCCTTCACAATCGGGGACTATTGGTCTCCTATAAGATAGCAATAAAATCATAAGTTAAAAAAAATGAATAAAAATATACACGAAAGTAGAAAAAAAATAGATAATTGGCACCTCCCCACCCCCACATACGCAGACAGTTCGGTTTTCAGCCACATGCACTCTCAATTTTCAGTATCGGTTTCGGCACCAGAATTTTAATTTCGGTGCACCAATTACAATGCTAGGTGTATTAGCCATCGGTCCTGATAAATTCTACGCCCAATATACCTGATACAGCGCTCCCTAAATTAGAACCGGCTGCATTTGTGCTGCACAGAACTGTACCGGAACGCGGTAAAAAAAACTTACCAAAAAAACAAAAATGCACCAAAAATGCACACGACCCGATTTAAATTGAAGAAAGGGGAAAAATGAACTGGAATGAACCAAAAACGTGTCAAAAATGCACATGCAGAAACATCTGGACTGCATTTCTATAGAGTGAACCGACCCTTCATCCAGAAACAAACATATTACAGCTTACCAATTCTTAGATGTGGCGGCTGCATTGGTTTTCTTTTTCAGGCTTCCTTTCCTATATTTTCACCTGCTGATCCAGCCAGTAAGTCTGTTTTTCAATAGAACATGCTCTCCTGCTGATGTAGCAGTTAGAGGGATGAGACAAACCATTTACCACCGACGGGGGGGGGGGGGGGGCAGGTTTACAATGATCAGCTTTTATTGATGTAAAACCTTTATCCCAAAAGCAACAAAAACTAACGGATTATAAAGTGTTAGCTGGAGTTTGGCTTAAAATTGGTATTGCATCTAAATCCGCTAGTCCATTTAACACTCTCCTCCCCCCAGACTGACAAAGCTGCTGTCCAAGGGTGCTCCCTGTGCTCCTTCCTCCAGAGTGAGGGCATTCAAATACAGGACACAGTGTAGATCTTTCACAGCACACCACGGATCTTCAAGTTGAGTCCAAACTGTTTTTATTGAAGATCACAAACAAGAGTAACAAGCTGGAGTCACGCAGGACCCACCAGGTGAAAACAGAGGGGAAACGCCTAAAAAAGAAAAGGAATGCAGCCGCCACATCGGATTGGTAAGCTGCAATATTGTATTTCTGGTTTTGGGGTTAGTTCACCTTTACCAATAACTGCTTATGCAGATGAAGGACATCTGTGGATGAAATGCTGTGCGGTTCGGACTAAATCGCAATTATGTCCTTCCTATAGGTGGAGCCATTTATGTACCTCCTGAAGCCTGACGGGGAAAACCCCCAGGAAGTGAGGCCTAGTCATTGCTGCCTACCTCCACCATTACAGGAGGGCGCTCTCAAATGCCAAGGTCAGAGCCCAGCCATTCATCACAGAATCGGATTCAAACCCCCTCGTGTGTTGTCTCCTCTGATGCAGTAGCTCCGACCTCAGCATTTGAGAGCGCCCTCCTGTGACGGTGGAGATGAGCGGCAATGACTAGGCCTCACTTCCCGGGAGTTTTCCCAGTCAGGCTCCAGAAGGTACAAAAGCAGCTTCCACCCAACCCAGTGGTGTATTTAGGTTTTGTGCTGCCCTAGGCAAGAGAGCCTGACACCAACAGACACCCCCCCCCCCGCAGAGAGAGTCTGAATTTACCAACACCCCTGCCCCCCCACCCAAGAGAGCCTTCCACTACCACCCCCCATACACCAGCCACCAACGCCCCCCACCCCATTCCCCGTGCACAGCTCCGGACATCCCTGGGAACGAGAGTCGGGGCTCTGCATACGTCACGCAGTCTCTCTCGGATCCCACCTGGTTGGTCCCCATGCCACGTGTGACCCTTCTTCTAAGAGGCAGCACTGCCCCCAATGAAAAATGCCGCCCTAGGCAAATGCCTTGTGGTAAATCTGCCCCTGCCTCCACCTATAGCAAGGACATTACCCAACTTCAGTCAGAGCTGCAGAGTTTATCTACAGACCCCCCCCCCCTTTACCTTCATAGGCAGTTTTTTGTAAAGGTGAAGCTAACCCTTCAAAATGTGTGAAAACACTGAAAAAACAAAAATATGGATGATTGTCAGTAAAATATAGAGCAAGACCCCTAAACCCAGCATCCCGAGGAGGAGCAGCATGGCGCACTCACCACTGGAATGTGAAGCTTGCTCAGAGGTTTGCCATCCAATAAATAGGAGCCGGTGTAAGTCACATATTCAGCATAGCACTGAGGGGCTTGAGGAGTGATGTAACACAAGATTTTCCTCTTCTCTTCAATTTTTTTCCTAATCTGCAAGTATTCAAAGTATGGATTGGACCTGTCGCTGTGATATGGCTCAATTTCGTCCAACTTGATGGCATCAACGATTGCTGCCAAGGTCTGCTGGATCATCTCACGCGTCTGCTGACTGGTGGTGCTGATTATCTGTTGTTGAAGCTGATTGGGCTTCTGCAACTTCCTCTTGCGGGGGTGCTGCGTTTGTGAATCTTCCTCCTCGGTGACTTTACTTTTTCCACGGGTCGACGGTGTGTTTGCTACAGGTTGTTCTTTCTCCGGGGTGGAAGTGTTCTGCTTATTCTGATTGGCAAGCATCTGAGCCCTGTTTCGAGTCATCCGTAGAGGTATCTCTTCTACTTTGGGAGGTTTTGGAATTTCAACGATTATTTTTGGCATTTGCTCTGGAACTTCTACTGGGGGGATAACTGGAGGGGCTTCAACTTGTATGACGGGTTCACTGGGAACACTTTCCTCTGGTGTACTTTCAGTTCCTTGCACATCAGCCTCAACGTCCTTTGGCAACTCCGGAGTACATGTGTCCGCAGAGGAACTTAGGCTCGATTGCACCTTACTCTCGACTTCTTGAAGAGTTTCCAGTTGTACATACGGTATTGCAAAACTTGTTGGTTCAAACACTGGTTTTGTATCATGGGATAATTGTTCAGTGTCTATTGAAGGTTCCACATCGTGGTCATCGTTCTGCTCCTCAACATCGTGTACTGGTTCATCCATTTCCACAGCACTTGTTTCTTTAGGAGTCACTGGCTCTGGGAGATCCAATTCATTGTGAGGCATTTCCATGTTGTCATCCTCATTGCACACATCAAGGGGAACATCAGGACTGCTTGCAAGGATACTTGGCTGTTCACAAATCTCATCATTTTCTTCTTTGACAGGAAGTGGAAGGTCAGGAAGAGAAAACGGTCCAAGATCCAGATCCTCCACAGCTGAAGAAAATGGGTCTGGCCATGGTTCCGGATCGTGAGCAGGTGGCTGAACATCACTGGGCTCCACATAACTTTCTTTAACTGAGGCCAATGCATCTTCTAGAGGTTCTGTGTTGAGTTGCGACTCAGAAGCCAATGCCGGATGATCATCTGATAGACCATCACAGTTATTTAAAAAGTTGGTAAGAGGAGTTGGAGATGCATATGGTTCCTGATCATCTGGCTGAGGCATATCCTCTTCCGCATCCTCCCTATCCTCTTTCAGTTCATCTGGGGCTGGTTCAGACAAGGGGAAGGAAATGGGAGAAACTGGATAAGGCGAGTCTGAAGAAATAAATGGAACTGAAGCAGTAATAGATTTGTCAGGTGAACAAAAGGTCTTCGGTGACTCTGTGAATCTCGGAGGAGATTTTAAGAGCTCAGGTGCCATTGACCAGTTCCCAGGTTGATCGGGGGTGTTACTCATTAAACTTGGAGGGATAACAGAGTCTGTATTTCTATTCGTCGGACTGACCCATTCTAAATTCTGCTCAGAAATTGTTGAGCTGAATGTATTTTCCTCAACAGGTGGAAGGAAATCAGATTCTGTAGGTGGAGGTAAAAAAGCAGGTTCAGGGGGTAAAAAAGAAGGTTCTGTATGCGGCGTATGAAATCCAGATTCAGGGGGCAAATAAGCAGTCTCCGTGGTGGGAAAACTAGATCCTGTATGAAGAACATAACCTTGTTCTTGGGGCATAAAGGATGGCTCTGAAGGCAAATATTCTGGCTCCGGGGTTAGAAAGTCTGTCTGTTGAGGAATGTAGGCAGGTTCTTGGTGTAGGTAAGAAGATTCCTCCTCTGGCATAAAGTCCGGTGCAGCTGAAAAGCTATTTTCATTTGTTATAAAGTTACTATCAGTCTGTAAATAGGCCGGCTCCTGCTGCAGAAAATTAGACTCGGGTGGTGAAAAGCTTGGTTCTTGGGATAGAATAGATTCTGTAGCTTGTTGTGCTTCAGCAGAGTCACATGGCAGGCCAAGATCGGGAGGAATCTCACTCTCTGTAGAAGGCTCAAGCAAGTCATCTCTTTCCAATTGTGGTGATTTTGCTTGAACAGCTAAATAGCCATGATCAGGTGATGGAGCAATACTGGCCACGGCAGCAGGTGTACAGGAAGTATCATCAACCCTCGGAGATGCTGCCCGGTAGTCTGGTGAAAAGTAACCTGGAGACCCGCATGTGAATTTCTCTTCAGGGACCTGTGGTTGAATCTTATCGTCCATCATCTGGATTGGTGAACTGAAGCTAGAAGCTGCTGGCACACTCTGCTGTCTGTAAAATTTCATTTCTGAAGAAGGAAACTCTTCTTCAGGAACTCTTCTGACATCAACTGAGACAGAGCGGCTACGATTCACAGAACAAGGGAGCCTAGTGGGTGTCTGACTTGGGTTTTCAGGTATTCCACTAGATGTTGCTGAATACCGGTCAAAGAATGTAGGTGAGCAGGCATTCATAGACATTGCAGACACCGGCAAGGAGTGCTGTGTATCTGAACAGTCAAACATCAAATCTGGATAGTCTTCAGTGCTGCAAGATGGGGTCCTTGGGGTCTGCATTACTTCTTCGTAACTTGGGCAGGAGATCACAGATGTAAGAGTGGGGACTCCGGTTGGCCTACTTTGATCAGGTCTTGGAGAAGCTGTGAGCACTTCTTTAATTTGGGGACCATTGAGCCAATCTTTAGAATCATTCCCAGTAATGGCTGGGACTTTGTTTTCAGGTGGTACTGCGTTTGATGACAAATCTTTAGACTTCTTATCTTTTTGGAGGGAATCTGTTACCAAAGGTTTCTTGGAAGTCAAGTCCAAACTTTTCTTACGCTGCTCTTCTTTTAATTTTTCTTTTAGCTTTGGATCCCCAGACCGGTGTCTCATCTTTTCCATTTGCTTCATTCTCTCTTTGTGCTTTTTATGCTTTTCTTCAATTTCGAGATCTTTTTGGCTCAGCATCCTTTCAAAACTGGTCATCATCAGATCTCCATCGCCGAGAAGTTTTTCTCGAGGCCGGTTGTCTCTCTTGTTGGCATCTTTATTAAGTGTGATTTTCTCATTTCCATTCAGGATCTTAACAGTCTCTTTCTCAGAATTTTCCTTTGTTCTATCTTTGATTTTATTTTCACTAAATCTTCCCACCTCATCTTTAGATTTTTCTTTGGAGGTTAATGGAGATTCCTTATCTCTACCCATCGGTTTCTGCTCTTCCCTGTGATGCTTAAAGAAGGCTTCCAAATGTTTGTCTCTGTGTTTGTCGTCTTTGCTTTTGTCACGATGTTTATCTTTCTTTTTCTTTTCTTTCACAACAGAAGAGTATGCTTTGTCCTTTTCAGATTTTTTTAAGGAGTCTCTTTCAGAATCATGTTTCTCTTTTTCAGAACCAAACACATAGTCCATGCTTCTATCCAATTCCTCTTCGGTTTCAGTCTTGACAGAAAACGAAGAGAAAGTGTCTCCATCTGCTGTTGGAGTCTCCTTATCGTACTGCATGGACTCTCTCCTGCTGTAGGTGTCCCTCATATCATCCAGTTTTTCAGCCTTCTTATCAGACTTGTCTTTTCGTGCTTTATCCTTGTCATGGCTTTTCTTTGAAGAGGAGCTAGAATGCCTATTTCTTTCCTTTTCCTTTAATTTTTCTGCTAAACCAGGTAAGGAATCTTTAAATTTGTCCTCTACTGGATCTATAGTGGTCACCACGGCACCTTCCAACATGTTTCCAAGGCCAGCATCCTGGCCCCGATCCGTAAAACTGTCCGAAGATATTTCACTGATTTTGTCGTTGGAATCATCCTTGTAGTCGTTGAGGGCCTCCTCTTCCAATTTTTCCAGAAGACTCTTCTCAGCATCACCTTTAGAGGACTTTCGATCTTTAAAGTGATCTTTATCAGATTTCTCTTTGTGTTTGGTTTTGATTTTCTCCTCACTCTGGTGTTTCTTTTCACTTTTGTCACCTGGTACCTTCTGTTTAGACTTCTTGTCTTGGTTAGAATCTACTGACGCTCGGTCTTTGCGGTATTTGTCAAGGGACTCCTTATCCTTTTTCTCTTTGTGTTTTTCGGTGTTCTTTTCCTTCTTCTCCTTCCCCGATTCTGACTGACCTTTTTCCTTTTTCTTCTCTTTTGGTTCCCGATCTTTTTGCTTTTCCCCCAAATGTTTTTCATTGGAATTCCTTCTGTGTTTGTCAGACTGGGAAGGCTCTTTGTCTTGTAAAGGATTCTCCCGCTCATGATAACTGTCCATTCTGTGCAGATCATTGCCATAGGCCTCTGAGACTTTGAACCCTGGCATAAATAGATTATCCTCCTCTTCACTTTCATCTGTAAATATGTCTGCAATGTTATACCAGTTTTTACCTCTGGACTTCTTGTCATCTCTCTTGTCCCCAAAATCCTTTTCTTTTTTCTCAGTTTTCTGCTCTGAGGAGGCTTTTTTATCTTTGTACTTTTCCTCTTTCTTCTTTTGAGACCCTTTCTCGGTTTCTTTTTCTTTCTGACTTCGATCAGGTTTTTCAGGCTTTTCCCTCTCCGAATCTTTTGATTTTTCTCGATGTTTCTCAGATTTCGATTTTTCCTTTTTCTCCACGTCCCTCCTTTCCTTGCCAGAGTGATGCCTCTCTCGTGTCTCAGAATTCTTGGTAACAAGCTCTTGTTCTGATTTTTCTTTAAAGAAGGTCTCCGTTCCATAGTCATTCAGGTCTTCTTTATACTGTTCCTCCTGTTTAGTTTTGGAATCCCTCCGTTCTTTGCTTCCCAAAGAATCCCTCCTTGTGGAATCTCCGTCTTTTTCTTTGCGTGGTTTAGTGGTGTCGAGAGAGTCCTTCCTCTTCTTCTCGCGTTCACCCGTGTATAAGGTGGCACCTTTGTGTGCATCTGCTTGATCTTTCTTTTTGTCAGAAGTTTTGTCAGAAGAGTCTCGATCCTTTCTTTTTACAACAGTCTCTTTCTCGGGTTGTCTTTCTCCATATTCTCTCCTGTCTTTGTTTTTGGAGTCTTTTTCCTTGACTTCCTCCTTGACAGATTCTACAATCAGCTTGGGGATGGCATCGTTCTTGCTTTCTCTGAAGTCCGTAAAGGAGGAGTCCCAGCTATCCTCAGCTTTGAAGTCAAAGGAAGAATCTGAGGACATCTCAGAAATCCATAATCCCTGATCATCTGATGTGTTGTACTTTGTTTCATCTTCTAAAAATTTGGTTTTGCTGTTTAATTCTTCGAATGGTGCTTCATCTTTGTGAGACTTTTCCTTCTTGACCCGATCTTCTTTGAAACTTTTGTCTTTTTCGGGTTTGGGCGTTTTCTCCTCTTTTAGCTCGTTTTTCTTTTCAGATTTGGATGACTTTTCTTTCGTTTTCTTCTTCTTTTCTTCTTTGTGGACTTTTTGCTTTTCTTCTTTGGGGGATTTTTCTTTGACAGTTTTTTCCGTTTTTCCAGAGCGGTCTCTGTCCTCTTTAAAAAGTTTACTGCTGTCCTTGCCATCTTTAACCTTTTTTGATGACTTCTCTTCTTTGGTAACCTTACTACTCTCCTCTCGGTAGCCCCAGTCTTCTTTCTCAGATTTCACTTTTGGAAGTTTCTCCTCCTTCCTGAGGTGCTCGTTTTCATGTTTTAATACTTTTAATTTTTCTGGAACGTCGACTTCTAAATTTAATGGCTTTTCCGATTTTTGTTTAGAGTCCTCATACTCGATAGAAAAGCTTTTAAGGATTTTAACTTCTTGTCCAGCCTGCACCTGAACTTTTTCTTTATTTTTGTGTTTAGTTTTATGTTTTTTCACTACTTTGCCTTCTTTATCTAGTTTTGGAATTGCCCCGTCATTGTGAAGATGAAAAGAGTTCTTTTCGTATATGCTGTTATGCATATTACTTTTCTTTTTGTGCTCGTGCTTCTTTTTAACTTGTTGTTTCACAGACTCCACGCTGGAATCCTCCGAAGAGTAATCATAGTCACTAGTCAACCGTGTCCTTGTGGAGTCCGATAATGAGCTAACATCTGACCAGTGAGGGGAAGAAACCGTTTTCCAATTGTCCGTTCTCCAGTGCTTGGAGTGCTGGTCAGGGATATTAGCATTGTGCTTCTGTGATGCTAAACTCCCTTGAGACGATGCTGAAGATGCTGAAAGAGAGCTAAACAAAGAAGTCTCCTTCAATGCTAAGGCAGAGTCTTTTACACAGTTTGAGTTTTCTAAGGAAAGCAGATCATTCTCTACATCACTCTCCAAGTTTTCACTTTCAGTTTCAGAGGAACAAAATAGGTTTTTCTTCTCAAACTTGACCTCCTTTGTTTTTGCATCTTTCTTCCGCTTCTTCTTGACTTTGCTTTTCTCTTTATGCTTTGCTACAGGCTGCTCCCTGGTTTTATTGCTCGGTACAACGGGATGAGCCGACAGGCGGAGCTTTTCAGGGGCCTCTATGGTGATGGAATGGTCGTCCTCGTCTGAAGTATCTGACAGGATACGGCGAGCAGCTTTCTTTGGCGCAGTTGTATTTTTAGAATACGTTTTTACTTCCATTTTAGGAATAGAAATATAACTGTTCGCTTTAGTCTCTTTCCGAAAGTCTTTTTTCAGCAAATGCTTGTCATCAACTGGAGGCACGCGATCTTCTTCGTCATCCTCGTCAAACTCGTACTCGTCTTTCACTGGCGTACTTTTTGGCGGATCCTGATGTTTGCCTTTGTGTTTAGGGCCCTTCTCAAACTCCGAGTCCGTGTTATTTCCGTCCACCGAGCTGGAAGGTGCAAAAGAAGGGGCATCCTCCTCTTCTGAACTTTCTACAAAGCAAAAAAACAACCTTGTGAATACAGAGTACACCAAACTAACAAAACTGGTGAGCTGGAACGCACGCACGCACACACACACACACACACACACGTACACACACACGTACACACACACGTACACACACGCACACACGCACACACACGCACACACGCACACACGTACACACACGCACACACGCTGGGGAAGCTCTTAGCAAAAGGAGGCTTTAAAAAAAAATATTTGAGAAGCTGCCCACAAACAAGTCACGCTTGATCGCTTAGAAAATAGCGGTCGACAAATTGCTAAATACTGTGTTGAAATACATCTGTTAACTGCCCATTAAATGCAACCTACCCATTAATTTTGTAATTCCAGTTCATCCAATTTATCACTTCTACATTGCACAGCCAGGCAATGCCCTTCATTTCTGGTTCAGCAACGCAGAGTCCTGCCATGCCTCCATCTGCAGCCCGCTTACTGGACAATAAATCACCACCTCTGTCCAGAAAACGGTGATGAATCCAGAAGACGACCGATCTTCCCAACTTATACACAGATGTGTAGTTCACAATACAGAATGTCCAACAGACAATTCCTTCAACATCTGTTTTACCATAAAGGATAAGCTCACCTTTTGGAACATGAAACCTGCTTTAGTAACTGCAGCCTCTCCCCCCTCCCTGTGACAGTGAGGGGGGGGTAGTTCTCCCTGAGCCCGCCGTCACCTTAAAAAAAAAAAAATGCGATTGTGTGGGGCCTTCCAGGCCGATGGCTTGTAGTTCTCAATTTACTAAGGGGGTGCTGGTGAGCGCTCTCGTAGTCCATTGAGGTTCCTGGACTGCCTGCCCACATCAGGTGTGTGGGCAGACAATGCACTGACAGTCTGCAAGAGCCTGACATTGCACCCACATTCTGATCGCGGGTAAAATCAGTTACAGGCTCCCAAGAAAAAAAAATGCACATTTTTTTAAATGCAAGAAATGTGCATTTATTATTTATTTATTTTTTAAGTGAACTTATCCTTTAACTCCTTGCTCCGTTAAAGTTAACTTTTTTTAAAATTAAAAACAAACCTGATATACTTACCTGCTCTGATTGGCCGCTTACCTCCTCTTCTGGGATCCCCTGCTGGCACTGTCCTCGCCTCTGAGTGTGCCCCCATTACAACCTGCTTGCTCTGGGGGCACACGTGCAAGAGTGCTCTCAAACCAGACTGTATACACCCATAAACAAAGTGAGGCTCGACCCCAACCCCCTCACAGGATTTGACTGATAGCAGGAGCCCTCCCGCTGCCCTCAGTGAAGCCTGTGAATACAGGGAGGGCAGAGGACATGTCGCCGGGCTCAGCGTTGGATCATTAGAGGGCTCAGGTAAATGTTTAGGGATGGGGGTGGGGTGAATAGCTAATGGAAGGCTTTTTAACTTAAAGTGATTCTAATGGCTCAAGGTTTTTTACTTTCTTGTATTTTATGCATGAAGGAAAAAAAAACAAAAAAACAAAAAAAAACAAAGTGTTTAGCAGACCCCATAACACTTACCTGAGCCCCATCACGATCCAGCGATGTGCACAAGAACCCAGTCCTCTGGGGGCTCTCACCGACTGGTTGAGGAAGCAGCAGGAGTCCAAGGATCCCGCTACTGTCAATCACAGCAAGTGAGCCAATAAAGAGGGGGAGGGGACAGGGCTGAGCCACAGCTGTGTGTGAATAGACATGGAAGCGCAGCTGCTTTGGTGCCCCCATAGCAAGTTGCTTGCTGTGGAGGCACCTGACAAGAGGGAGGGGCCAGGGGTGTCGGCGGGGGGAGGGGACCCGAGAAAGGGAGGGGCCAGGGGTGTCGGCGGGGGAGGGGACCCGAGAAAGGGAGGGGCCAGGGGTGTCGGCGGGGGAGGGGACCCGAGAAAGGGAGGGGCCAGGGGTGTCAGGGAAGGGGGGAACCCGAGAAAGGAAGGGGCCAGGGGTGTCGGCAAGGGGCCCAAAGAAAGGAAGGGGCCAGGGGTGTCGGCAAGGGGCCCAAAGAAAGGAAGGGGCCAGGGGTGTCGGCAAGGGGGCCCAAAGAAAGGAAGGGGCCAGGGGTGTCGGCAAGGGGGCCCAAAGAAAGGAAGGGGCCAGGGGTGTCGGCAAGGGGGCCCAAAGAAAGGAAGGGGCCAGGGGTGTCGGCAGGGGGCCCAAAGAAAGGAAGGGGCCAGGGGTGTCGGCAAGGGGCCCAAAAAAAGGAAGGGGCCAGGGGTGTCGGCAAGGGGCCCAAAAAAAGGGAGGGGCCAGGGGTGTCCGCAGGGGACCCGAGAAAGGGAGGGGCCAGGCTGCTCTGTGCAAAACCACTGTAGAGAGAGGGTGACTTTTTTTCTTTAAAAAACAAGACTTTAGTATCACTTTAATACACAAAATGAATTAAAGAAAAAAAAAAAAAGGTGCGTTTAGAACTACTTTAATCTAGTTAGCCAGAGAAAACAGGATGCCAGGCAATAATCACTACTTGGCACAAGGAGAGGACAGACATGTTGTTCCACCAGGGAAAGAGACCATGTCCAGTTATCCTACGAAAATAATGGTAAAATGTCCCACCATTTAAAATTGTTTTTGCCAAATATATCTCTCTCTCTATGTCTATCTCAAGAAAGCTAGAAATGCTCCCCCCGGGACTTGATATGGCAAAAACCACAATGAGTCTACACAAAATATAAAACAATGTTTATTACAAAAGATTAACACAATAAAAGGAATCAAAAGATTTGATATTTAGTAATTGTAGTACAATGTGGTACCTATAGGACTCCTCGTACCACAAGTTACTATATACTGAATCTTGATTCGTTTTCTTGTGTCAATCTTTTGTAATAAACGTTTTATATTTTGCGTAGACTCATTGTGGTTTTTGCCATATAAAGTCCCGGGGGAACATTTGTAGCTTTTCTTGGTCTTCCCAGCTATAGCAAATCTTTCAGAACATCAGGGATTTCTCTAAACCTCGGAGTTCATCCACATTCCTTCAAAGATATGTTTAAGCAGCAAAATCCCCAAACGCCATCCCACTTACCAGTTGAGCTCTCTTCGCTGGAGGTGTAGGTACCCTTTCCCAGGAGAAGGTTGACCATGGTCGGAGAGTTTGCAACTTTTAAAGGGGTTTCTCCCTTCCGATTACTTTGATGAGGATTTCCTCCATACCGCAACAGGAGTTTCACGACCTGCAATGTAAGCACAGCGATGAGACCACACGCCTGAGACGCCTTTCTTCCAGTTACTTGGATGGCAACGGTTCAATCTCCCAAACTTTGATGAAAGACCTCCATGAAACAGGATTTAACCCCTCGCCTACCGGGCACTGTCACCCCCTTCCAGCTCAGGCCAATATCCGGCTTTCAGCGCCGTCGCACTTTGAATGACAATTTCGCAGTTATGCAACACTGTAGCCATATGAAACTTATTTTTTTTTTTTTCACACACAAATAGAGCTCTTTTGGTGGTATTTAATCACCGCTTGGGTTTTTTTTTTTTTTTTTAGCAAAAAAAAAAAAAAAAAAGGTTTACATTCGTCTCAATACTGCTGAAGACGGTCTGTACAGTTACACGTGGAATGTTGTGTTCTCGGAAAATATTTACATGGCTTCTAATGTTCACGGCAACCAGCAAAATCTGAACCGTCTTGAATGGCAACAGCGGCATAATGGAATCATTTCCCCATACAGCTGAGAGTACACAGCGGAGGCTCCCTTTAAGGAGGAACATTCCTCTTACAGTCACACATTTCTGAACATCTGTATGGAAAAATAGTATATATTCTATCATCTCTATCTACAGGCATTAAACGAAGACAATCCAGATCAAGGTGTTTAGAATCTCTAGGCAGCTAAGGGCTGGGCGGCACAAATTTGAGCAACTTGGAGGATGCATATTTGCAAACCCCAGAATCAAATGTTAATGCAGTTTTTTTCTTAATACACAAGTACTTGCCTTGAAGTGACCGTTGTTGGACGCATCATGCAGGGGGGTGTCATCGTCCAAGCCCTTGGTGTTGACCTCTGCTCCGGCAGCCAGGAGCTGTTTCGCCACATCATAGTAACCTCTATTACATGCCTCATGCAAGGCCGTCCAACCTGCGAACATTAAAAGCAGCGCTGATCCATCTAAGCAACAGTTACAGAAACCATTGAACACATTTGTGACAAAAAAAAAGGCATACTCCCCTAGGTGGAGGCTGCATCTGTCCCCCGTGGCCTCCAAGACCAAGAACTGAGCGATCGAACGCCACTGATCATTCAGTTTTCGGTCTGCAGAGCTCGTGATCATCAGCTACCAGCTCTCTTCTCCTGGGGGGTGAAGGGGGTGGGAGTGCCAGGCTTTCCGTGGCACGCCGAGAGGCTGCGCCAACTGCCATCTAGGATCTGGATCCTTGCAGAGCCTGGACCAGCTCTGACACGCTGACAGCAGTCTTTAGCCCACCGACGGCTGAAAACTGATCACAGGAGTGCACAACCAGGTCCACTCCAGTGATCCAGAGAAGTACAGCCAAAACAGCCATCCTTCATCTTTAACTACGCCCAACTACTGCAAACTTACTAAACACAGATTTTCAAAAATCAAATGAACCAGCAGCAGGTTCTCGGAGTACAAAGTGTTCCGTAAAGAAGGTCGCGGCCTCCGTCACACTTCAACTAGGCAGAAGCCATGAGAGGGGCAACATTCAGGAAGAAAGCAAAGCAAGAATGCAAATACTTCTCAGCAAAATATCTTCGTCTCTACGAGGAACAAAGACTGACACCGACACCGAACCAGCATCAGTTTACAGAGATGTTCCAGGAGACCTGCCCAACTGTTCCCGAAACCTCTCCCCCACACATCAGGTCACCTTCCATACACATGCAAACCATCCTTCATATACCGGCTGTATACTAATGGAAAGGGATCCAGGAATCGCCTTTTAGTGCCACCCATCCGTCGGGGTCACCAGGAAACCCTTCCAGGCCCTAAAAACTTTCCTAGAAAGGCCGGCTCATTTATTACCCCAAACAATCTTCCAGTTTATTTTGGGCATCTCTGTCCTGCTACCGACATACCTAAACAACTACTCCACCCAACATTCGTCTCTGTCCTGCTACTGACATACCTAAACAACTACTCCACCCAACATTCGTCTCTGTCCTGCTACTGACATACCTAAACAACTACTCCACCCAACATTCGTCTCTGTCCTGCTACTGACATACCTAAACAACTACTCCACCCAACATTCGTCTCTGTCCTGCTACCGACATACCTAAACAACTACTCCACCCAACATTCGTCTCTGTCCTGCTACTGACATACCTAAACAACTACTCCACCCAACATTCGTCTCTGTCCTGCTACTGACATACCTAAACAACTACTCCACCCAACATTCGTCTCTGTCCTGCTACTGACATACCTAAACAACTACTCCACCCAACATTCGTCTCTGTCCTGCTACTGACATACCTAAACAACTACTCCACCCAACATTCGTCTGTCCTGCTACTGACATACCTAAACAACTACTCCACCCAACATTCGTCTCTGTCCTGCTACTGACATACCTAAACAACTACTCCACCCAACATTCGTCTCTGTCCTGCTACTGACATACCTAAACAACTACTCCACCCAACATTCGTCTCTGTCCTGCTACTGACCTACCTAAACAACTACTCCACCCAACATTCATCTCTGTCCTGCTACTGACATACCTAAACAACTACTCCACCCAACATTCGTCTCTGTCCTGCTACTGACATACCTAAACAACTACTCCACCCAACATTTGTGCATGTAACGGAAGCGCACGAAAATTTTATATATAGCCTGTAAAGTGCAGCCATGTGGGCGGAGCCCCAAACAGTTTTAATTTAAAAAAAAAAAAATATACTACATATATATATATATATTTTTTTTTTTTTGACCAAAGCTTGGCTGAAGGGATGACTCAATAGATCTCAGCAAGGTAGCTGCTCTCCTACACATGAAACCCCGACCCAGAATCAGGTCATCCATGAATGATTTAGCACCGGGTTCCCAAAAGGACAGAGGCTGCCCCCATCCCAGCAAAGGGGTGGCAGAGCCGAGTATCCCAGACCAACCTGGCCTCTGTGGCAGTATGCGGTTTTTGAATTGTGAGCTGGTGTGGGGAGAGGATGCCCCACTCGCTGTCACAATGAGGGATCGGGGGTGCGGCAGGTGCTCTTTGGCAACACATTACACCCTAAATACAGGTGTAACAAGTAACCAGCGAGGACCCCCCCACTCCATCCCTCCCACGCCATCCCCCCCACTCCATCCCCCCCACGCCACCCCTCCCACGCCACCCCTCCCATTTTTATCATTTAATAGAAGTGAGATGCAATTCGTTACCTGCAAAATCTTTAACGTTGACATCTGCTCCCTCGTTAATCAGTTCCTTGATTCGCCGCGCATCGCCTCTAATGGCTGCCCGATGAAGTCGGGTCTCCCCTCGCTCATTTCGCTTGTTAACTTTGTCTTTGGTTTTGGAGGCGGAGTTAGGAGTCCCCTTCTGGCCAACCGCAGATTGAGAAGGATGCTTTGGTGTCGTGTCAACTAGAAAACAAAAGGTAGGATGAGTATGAGAATGTATGAGGGGCTTCAGGTACTTTAGGGGGGTGACAAACATGGAGGCTGCCAGTGCCGCCCCTTCCTTCCAGGATTAGAGGACTTCCTGAGAGTTCAATATTTTGAGTCACTGACCTGGAAAAAGTATGGAAAGTATTCTCTCTTCACTCTGATGTACCCGATGATCAGTACATTTTCTGGGTCAGTGTCTGAAAATGAAGCCAGAGAGAGCCAGGCAATTGGCATTTCGGGGGGTGAGAGTTTTTCAGAATGTCTCTTTTTGCCTCAGTTTCCTACAAGGATGCGACAAAGGAAACCTGCAAATCCAACCTTTACAAAGTCCTTTAGGGCTGATTCATACCATAGAAATGCAGTCTGGTGGAGTTTCCGCATTCACATTTTTGATGCGTTCTAGAGGTGCCCCCCCCCTTTTTTGGGTCATTAGGGGTCACGTGCATTCCTGATGCGATTTACCATGTTCCAGTGCAGCTCTGCTGAGGAAAAATGCAGCGTGATCTACTTTTCTATGTCTGGAATCACTGATGTGAACAATGCCATTGACAGCCATGTATCCTATTCTCGGTGCGTTTTAGATGCAGAAAAATATGTGAATCAGCCCTAAGAGTAATATGGAAAGACTGACTTGGTGCTCTCCGCAGAGAAGAGAACAAGCCGGGCTCCGGCACACCGGCCTTCTTCCAGAAGATTGTTCTACTGGAAACGACAACAAACCTCCCAATGGGTAGTCTGGCCCCGCCCCTTTCTTCATTTGCTAGCCATGTCACCAATCAGTGATGAGCCAGGAGTGAGGAGCGGGAGGCCACTAGATGTGGGAGAAACGCACAACATCCCGGGGTGCAAAATTTACAAACTGCTTCAGCCTCGGTTCACACTATGAACTGCGCTGTATTCCGGTGCGATTCAACGCAGTGGAATCTGAGCCCATGCATTGTGAATGGGAACGCATTGCAGCAGCGCCACGCACGCACCAGTTGCAGGACCGCACTGCAGCTGGATTGCACAGCTGTACTGTAGCATGCGATCCAGTGCAGGCAAACACTTTACATTTGTGACCTGCATTTTGGGTGTCGTTAACATTGCACTTACACCTGCTGCAAATCACAAGTGGAGTGCGAATGTGTTGCAGGAAATGCGCACGGATCACGGGTTTCCCACACTGTGTTCTAGCGTGAACTGGGCGCTTACAGATGGGATCGGATCTAAGAAGAAACAAAAAAAATTTGTTCAAAACAAAAAGTTTCTGTTTGCATATCTAAGTCAGTCAGGAGGTTTCAGCAAACCAACCAATAATTGCCGGTCATTTCTAGCGCACAGCCTGTAACTTCCCTTTTGGAGGGTTTCCCACTTTTCTTGAAATAACCTCCTGGAAATGATTTGGTGAAATTAAAACAATTAAAAAAACAAAAAAACTCCTTTTGGCTCTATAAACCATTTTGATCTGACAGTTGTGACAGATAATTGTCCTCTGGCTGCAGACAACATAAAGGCCACAAATGTCATCACGTTGCTGCAGTAGCCGATCTGCACGCAGGGGGGAGCACTTGCACCAAAGATGGCTTGCGCTGTATTTCTCCTGCACCGGATTGGATTTTTTTTTTCCTTCGGAGAATTTCAGGAATCTCTGTGGGGGAAAAGCTACAAACTTTACATCTACCACAAAGGCTTGCACAACACGAACTGCCACTTCCTCCTAGAAAGCGGTTACGTTAAATGCCGGATATTTTTTTGCAGCCCTAGATTTCACAAGATGAGTTTTCAGGAAAAGATGGAGAAGCAGAATAAAAGGCAGAAGAACGTTTCTTTGTGGCATTCATGGTAAGTGTGTCACAGAGGGGTCTAAGGCGGGAATAAGACCACCTCAGATCCACACAGCTCAGGAGATAACCAATCCGATCCACTCCGTGTAGTACGCCCGATACCTAACGGTGAGAGCAAAACCGGGAGATAACCAATCCGATCCGCTCAGTGTAGTACGCCCGATACCGAACGGTGAGAGCAAAACCGGGAGATGACCAATCCGATCAGTGTAGTACGCCCGATACCGAACGGTGAGAGCAAAACCGGGAGATGACCAATCCGATCCGCTCAGTGTAGTACGCCCCATAGGGAGCGGTGAGAGCAAAACCGGGGCCCATTTAGACGCGGCAGATTACACAAATGTTGGATTATGAGCCAAGCCATCAACAGGCCATACAGTTATGTCGGCCATATGCAGATCGAAATTCAGACAGTTCAGTGGGGACTGGCCGATTTCCAACCCATGTATGGGCAGGATGACTGTACCGAAGTCTATCGACTGATCGACATTTGTACAACCCAACAACCAGTTGGGATTTTCCTGATCGATCAGTGCCCTCAGCTACAGCCGGCGGCACTGATCAGTTTATTCTGACAGCAGGAGAGCCTCCTCACTGCCAGGATACAACTCAGCAGGCGATTTCCTCCGTCCACATAGAGTGTGTTGATGGGGAATCGAGATCTTCATTCAACCTGGTTCCTCAGGGTGTCAACCACCAGGTTCCAGCAGCTGATTTATGGCCAGGACTCTGCGGAGCTAACAGAGGAGAGATCTGTATGTAAATCTGCACAGCAGAGCAATACAAAGCAGCATGTCTCCTTAGTAAAACACAGAAAACAGTTAACCCTTAGATCTCCCCAGATGTTAACCCCTTCCTGCCCAGTACCATTAGCACAGATCACTGTATTGGTGTCACTGGGGATGTCAGTGGCAGTGACAAGTTTCATTTGGGTGCAAAGTTGCACGAGCGGGCAGAGCGGGCAGAGCGAACGCCGGGGGAGAGCGGGCAGAGCGAACGCCGGGGGAGAGCGGGCAGAGCGAACGCCGGGGGAGAGCGGGCAGAGCGAACGCCGGGGGAGAGCGGGCAGAGCGAACGCCGGGGGAGAGCGGGCAGAGCGAACGCCGGGGGAGAGCGGGCAGAGCGAACGCCGGGGGAGAGCGGGCAGAGCGAACGCCGGGGGAGAGCGGGCAGAGCGAACGCCGGGGGAGAGCGGGCAGAGCGAACGCCGGGGGAGAGCGGGCAGAGCGAACGCCGGGGTCCGGGGAGAGCCGGCAGAGTGAAGGTTACAAGGGCCCTATCCGCTTATAGCCATCAGCATGGATCCTTCTTCTGAGGTCAACAGTTTCAAGCTGATTGCACACCAAAATCCTGAATATCCATGTATGTGCGTTACCTGGGCTGTTTGCAGATTCTTCTGCTGTCATCTGCATAAGTAAGGCGACCTGCTGCCTCTCCGATAAAGGGTACCCGACCCGGATTCCTGAAAGGCCAATGCCAAAAGGTAAGCCAGACTTCCGGTTGGCAGGTTCTTTCTTGATTCGTTTCCTTTCAGGACCCTGTTTTTCTGCAAGAGACAAAATTATTTGTTAAAGGCGATTGACACATATATAACTAACACACACACACACGAAAATAATAATTTGATCCCCGGCAGATTTGTAAGTTTGCCCACTTACACAGAAATGAAGGGTCTATAATTTTTTCATAGATTTATTTTAAATGAGAATCTCAACCAAAAATCCAGTAAAAACACGATGCAAATGTTATAAACCGAGTTGAAGTTCAGTGAGTAAAGTATTTGATCCCCAACCAACAATGATTCTGGCTCCTACAGACTGGCCATGTGCTCATGTGGTACACAGATTAGTCCTGTCAATGTAAGAAGGCGCTCGACAACTCATTATGTGTATACAAAAGACGCCTGTTCACAGATTCGTTCTTCCATTCAAACCTCACCACCACCATGGGCAAGACCAAAGAGCTGTCAAAGGACGACAGGGACAAGATTGTAGATCTGCACAAGGCTGGAATGGGCTACAAGACCATCAGCAAGAAGCTCGGTGAGGAGACAACTGTTGGAGTGAATATTTACAAATGTTCGCAATACAAACTACCCAATCGCCCTCGTCGGTCTGGAGCTCCATGCAAGATTTCACATCATGGGGTAAGGACGATCATGAGAGGGGTCAGCCTAGAACTACACAGGAGAAGCTTGAAATGATCTCCAGGCATTTGGGACCAAACAAACCATTGGTAACACAATAGGCCGCTATAGATGGAAATCCTGCAGCGCCCACAAGGTCCCCCTCCTCAAGAAGGCACATGTACAGGCCCACCTGAAGTTTGCCCATGAACATCTAAATGATTCAGGAGGATTGGGAGAAAGTGCTGGGGTCAGATGAGACCAAAATTCAGCTCTTTGGCATTAGCTCGACTCGCCGTGTTTGGAGGAAGAGAAATGCTGACTATGACCCTAAGAATGCCATCCCAAAAGTCAAGCATGGAGATAGAAACATTATGCTTTGGGGCGGTGTCTCTGCTAAAAGGTACAGGCCAACTTTGCAGCATTGAGGGGTCAATGGACGGGGCCATGCATTGGAAAATCTTGCTGAGAGAAGGAGGTTCTAAACCAGGAACACTGAAGATGGGTCGTGGATGGATCTTCCAGCACAATGACCCAAAATATACCGCCAAGGCAACAAAGGAGTGACTCAAGATGCACATTAAGGTCATGGAGTGGCCTAGCCAGTCTCCACACCTCAATCCTATAGACAATTTATGTAAGGAGCTGAAAATTAGTTGCCAAGCAACAGTCAAGAAACCTTATCCATATAGATAAGATCTGGAAAGAAGAGTGGACCAAAATCCCTCCTGAGATGTGTGCAAACCTGGCAACCATCTACAAGGAACGTCTCACCTCTGTGCTCACCAACAAGAGTTCCTCCACCAACTACAAGGAACGTCTCACCTCTGTGCTCACCAACAAGAGTTCCTCCACCAACTACAAGGAACGTCTCACCTCTGTGCTCACCAACAAGGGTTCCTCCACCAACTACAAGGAACGTCTCACCTCTGTGCTCACCAACAAGAGTTCCTCCACCAACTACAAGGAACGTCTCACCTCTGTGCTCACCAACAAGGGTTCCTCCACCAACTACAAGGAACGTCTCACCTCTGTGCTCACCAACAAGGGTTCCTCCACCAACTACAAGGAACGTCTCACCTCTGTGCTCGCAACAAGAGTTCCTCCACCAACTACAAGGAACGTCTCACCTCTGTGCTCCCCAACAAGGGTTCCTCCACCAACTACAAGGAACGTCTCACCTCTGTGCTCACCAACAAGGGTTCCTCCACCAACTACAAGGAACGTCTCACCTCTGTGCTCGCAACAAGAGTTCCTCCACCAACTACAAGGAACGTCTCACCTCTGTGCTCACCAACAAGAGTTCCTCCACCAACTACAAGGAACGTCTCACCTGTGTGCTCACCAACAAGAGTTCCTCCACCATCTACAAGGAACGTCTCACCTCTGTGCTCACCAACAAGAGTTCCTCCACCAACTACAAGGAACGTCTCACCTCTGTGCTCACCAACAAGAGTTCCTCCACCAACTACAAGGAACGTCTCACCTCTGTGCTCACCAACAAGGGTTCCTCCACCAACTACAAGGAACGTCTCACCTCTGGGCTCGCAACAAGAGTTCCTCCACCATCTACAAGGAACGTCTCACCTCTGTGCTCACCAACAAGAGTTCCTCCACCAACTACAAGGAACGTCTCACCTGTGTGCTCACCAACAAGAGTTCCTCCACCATCTACAAGGAACGTCTCACCTCTGTGCTCACCAACAAGAGTTCCTCCACCAACTACTAAGTCCTGTTTTGCTCGGGGATCAAATACTTATTTTCCTCACTGAACTGAAACTCCATTTATAACATTTGTATCGTGTTGTTTCTGCACTTTTGGCTGATATTCTGGCTATTTAAAATACACCGATGATAAAAATCATAGACCCTTCATTTCATTGTAAGTGGTCGAACTTACAAAATCTGCTGGGGATCGAATTATTTTCTAGTGTGTGAGAGAAATAACATGACAACGCAATGTGGTACATCATTTGCTTCCTCCAAGAACAGAACGTCAAGACAGACTACTACTCCAAGCAAGCGCTTTTCCTCAGCAAAAACCCCCCAAAAACCTGAATCGCTCCAGTCATTTCAGTCACAAAGGGGGACCAACATAACCAGAGGGGTAGATGCCTCCAATTCCTCGAAGGGCCTCCTGAGAGCCTGACAACCAAACGCTGTTTCACAGACATTTTAGCATTCCGGTTGAACATTCTGCAGTTTTATTGGTTTTCTATGGCTGTAAACATGACTTTTTCCAACAATGTACGCTGCAAGTTGGAAGTCTCCAGAGCAACGACCCACAAGTATTCCTTTAATCAAGTAAACGCTTCTGGGGACCAGATTTGAGCAGTTATGTAACAGGGACCATGCGAGAGACATTTTAGCATTGAAAAGGATCCAATTGAATAAAACATGCAGCCAACAAGACAAATATCCACAGTGAGGTTTAACCAATGAAAGCAATCAGATCGAAAGCAGCTAGACATCTAGAAGAGACCGGCCACATTGTCTCCAACCGACAAGCATGCAGACCTAGGTCTGACTGCAGCTCTATGCACTCTAGACCAGTGGTCTCCAAACTGCGGCCTGGGGGCCACATGCGGCCCTTTGCTTGTTTTTATCTGGCCCTTGCACTATTTAATCCACTGACAACAAATTCCTCCCAATGATACCAACGATGGGGTACAGCTCCCACCAATGAAACCAAGAATGGGGCCCAATGACACCATCAATGGGGCACAATTTCTCCCATAGACACCATCGATGGGGCACAATTTCTCCCATAGACACCATCGATGGGGCACAATTTCTCCCATAGACACCATCGATGGGGCACAATTTCTCCCATAGACACCATCGATGGGGCACAATTTCTCCCATAGACACCATCGATGGGGCACAATTTCTCCCATAGACACAATCGATGGGGCACAATTTCTCCCATAGACACCATCGATGGGGCACAATTTCTCCCATAGACACCATCGATGGGGCACAATTTCTCCCATAGACACCATCGATGGGGCACAATTTCTCCCATAGACACCATCGACACGGCACAATTTCTCCCATAGACACCATCGACACGGCACAATTTCTCCCATAGACACCATCGATGGGGCACAATTTCTCCCATAAACACCATCAATGGGGCACAATTTCTCCCATAAACACCATCAATGGGGCACAATTTCTCCCATTGACACCATCAATGGGGCACAATTCCTCGCACTACCACCAAAAATGGGGCATGGTTTACTTACACTGATGCTGGGACATTTTCCGGTCCAGCCCCCCCTAAAGTCTGAAGGACCGTAAACTGGCCCTTTGCTTAGAAAGTTTGGAGACCCCCTTCTCTAGGCACTCAAGATCGGGGAGTCAACAGCCAGTAGATGGCAGCCAGGTGACTGGTAGATCGCAGTCTGGGCTTGCTGACCCAGCATAGCAGAGCATCAGGGTGTGATGCAGAGGGACTACTTGTAAAGTTGGAGCTGCAGTAGAGAACAAGAGCCGCATAAACGATTCCTCCTCTGTAGTACCGACTCTCCCCTTCAATCAGCTCACATCTCTCCACACTGAACTCTGCAGTTTGTAATATCCGCTCCCGGCCCTTTATCTAACAGCTCAGACAAGCTGTATAAATTCTGGACTTTGAACAGATGTAGCAAAGAGCAGGCTAAAGATAAACAGGTACAACTCATGTAGGAGGATTTGTCTGTCACCTGAGGTCAGTCACTTCATTTGGATATATGAAAGGGTTTACAGCCATATCTATTGCCTGCCAAAGAGAAAGCGGGAAGTAGGGGGAGGAGAGGAAAAAAACTTTCCTGAGGAGGATAGAAAAAATAAAGGGGGGCATGTGTGGTGGGCTTTGTGGCCTGAGGAGAAGAAAGTCACCAGCACATCATGGATCTCCAACATTTCGGAGCCCCGCAGCACCCAATCATTAGGCATGTGGTCAGACGCCAGATAAAGGGGTTCTGTGAGGCTCCAAAATGTTGCTCTTACTGTAACTATGATCACTTCACAAAGCTTTGGATCCACATTGGAGATCCACGGGTGTGCTGGTGACATTCTCCTCCGACTGTTCTCGGTTCCAGCCGATAGTTGCTGCAGCACCTGCTTACACACCCAGCCATCTCGGAACGCAGGAACACGTTCACTGGAACTGGCCTTGCACACCAACAGCAAAGTACAGTCTAAACTCAAGTGATCACTGTAGGTTTTCCACCAAAACTTCAAAAATTTGGTATAAGTGTTGGCTGATATGAGCTTCTCATGAACCCCAATGCTTGACCTCCGTGAAACTGAGAAATGGCCTCCATCAGGATCTAGCTAGGCTGTTGGGAACCCAAATCCCACGAGCCTCCTCTGGTTGTTGGTGAGGGTCGGGATGGACTTGTGCAATACGGCCTCCCATGGGTTGCGGGCGAGGGTCAGAGAAAGGTTTCGGCTATAGACGCACCAACAAGGCCTCTCATGTAATCCGGTTATCTACCCAAGAGTTGGGAGACAGTGATCAAGGTCAGGCAGTTGGCAATGACTATCAGAGTCCACCTTGACAGCCTGGGGCTGGAGGTCTTTACAGCGACAAGATGAACACAATAAAAGCTAAATGCAGAAAAGGCCAATCCTTTCACAAGACGGCTCTATTACAATTCAAGACTCATTTGACATTTTCATGCATTTTATTGGTAATATTCTGGCCTTTTATCACGCACGGTTCCTGGTCTTCCAGGGTTGAAGGGGCCGGTCCAGCAGCCAACCTATTCATACACCAATAAAGCCATTCGTTGGACACAATGCATGCAGGCTAGCCATCAGAAGACCACTGGAAGCCAATGACCCGGCCACAACAGGAATGCTGCAGCCCCTCATCATCTGTAGCTCCTCAGAGTCTGCACTGGGCTGGCGGTCACGAGACTCTCCCCATGTGTGGTGCGTCAGGGAAAAGCCTGCAGCATGTAAGATCAGCACAGAACACGGAAGAGGAGCGAGCAGCCAACTGGAGATTGCAACCACATGAATGGTATACGGCTATACACTCAATCCCACATTTCCAACAGCAAATGTGATGATTGGAGGGAAGGCGGAAAGGAAAAACACCGCAGAAATGATTATACAGCAAGAAATTGTTCATCTGTTTCAATGCTCGGCCTTGAGAACATGCATGCAGACAGGCCTGCTATTCAGCTGTAGGGCTGGATTCTCCTGAAAGAACAGAAGCATGCTTGAGACGTGTGATGATAATACAGCGACCGCATGAACAAGAAATAAACAGTCCAATAAAGACAGGAAGGGGGTGCGATACAACCTGCGGCCCACATTTCTAATTGCTCACGCAACAGTCTCATCTTGTTTACTAATTACGAAGGCAGGGGCCCCTCGGAGCCGGATCAGATTGCAGGGCTGGAGATGTAGGAAACCGGCAAGCCTGCATGCTAGTGGAAACACGTATGACGAAACACACATACCATCTAGGAAGCAGATCGAAGGCCTCATGCACACTGGACGCTTTGGCCATCTTTCCTCCTGGCAGCAGAGATTTGGCAGAGAAACCGTTTGGTCGTTCATTCATTTCATTGGCCAGAACAATAAAACTTTACCTAGAGACCCAACCCAGCATTCGGTGACATCACAACGCGATTTCTATAAAAGCTCACAGGAAATCGATCTTAAAGCAGGGCTCCCCCCAAAAGAGGAAGGACTGGTCTCACACTCCCCATTAAGGATTGGCACCTTTGGGGTGTGGGAAGCTGGGACCTGAAATTGACAGGTACCCGCTCCAACATCCGCCGCAATCGTGTAGGCGATCAGAAGTGGCAGTTGTCCCCTGGAAAACTCTGCATTACCAGGAGCTAAACTGGTCTATTCAAAGAAAACAGGAAAAAAAAGAGGACCCTGACAATGTACCTGCATGGAAAAACAAAAGAAACATTTTTCAAAGGAAATCGTCTTATTACAGCGATTTAGAAAAGCTGCTTCAGTGACGGCACATGGCAGGGCAGCAGAAGGAAGTGAAAGGAGGAAGGAAAGAACACGAGTAGAGGTACAGGAGAGGTACAGTACAGAGTAGAGGTATAGAAGATGTACAGTAGAGGTACAGTAGAGGTACAGTACAGAGTAGAGGTACAGTACAGAGTAGAGGTACAGTACAGAGTAGAGGTACAGTACAGAGTAGAGGTACAGTACAGAGTAGAGGTATAGAAGATGTACAGTAGAGGTATAGTAGAGGTACAGTCGAGGTAGGGTACAGGGTAGAGGTACAGTACAGAGTAGATGAGTAGTAGAAGTAGAGGTACAGTACAGAGTAGAGGTACAGTAGAGGTACAGTACAGAGTAGAGGTACAGTAGAGGTACAGTACAGAGTAGAGGTACAGTAGAGGTACAGTACAGAGTAGAGGTACAGTAGAGGTACAGTACAGAGTAGAGGTACAGTACAGAGTAGAGGTAGAGTAGAGGTACAGTACAGAGTAGAGGTACAGGAGAGGTACAGTACAGAGTAGAGGTACAGTACAGAGTAGAGGTAGAGTAGAGGTACAGTACAGAGTAGAGGTACAGGAGAGGTACAGTACAGAGTAGAGGTAGAGGAGAGGTACAGTACAGAGTAGAGGTAGAGGAGAGGTACAGTACAGAGTAGAGGTAGAGGAGAGGTACAGTACAGAGTAGAGGTAGAGGAGAGGTACAGTACAGAGTAGAGGTACAGGAGAGGTACAGTACAGAGTAGAGGTAGAGGAGAGGTACAGTACAGAGTAGAGGTAGAGGAGAGGTACAGTACAGAGTAGAGGTAGAGGAGAGGTACAGTACAGAGTAGAGGTAGAGGAGAGGTACAGTACAGAGTAGAGGTACAGGAGAGGTACAGTACAGAGTAGAGGTAGAGGAGAGGTACAGTACAGAGTAGAGGTAGAGGAGAGGTACAGTACAGAGTAGAGGTAGAGGAGAGGTACAGTACAGAGTAGAGGTACAGGAGAGGTACAGTACAGAGTAGAGGTACAGGAGAGGTACAGTACAGAGTAGAGGTACAGGAGAGGTAGGGTACAGAGTAGAGGAATAGTAGAGGTACAGTACAGAGTAGAGGTATAGTAGATGTACGGTACAGAGTAGAGGTATAGTAGATGTACAGTACAGAGTAGAGGTATAGTAGAGGTACAGTACAGAGTAGAGGTAGAGGAGAGGTACAGTACAGAGTAGAGGTAGAGGAGAGGTACAGTACAGAGTAGAGGTATAGTAGATGTACAGTACAGAGTAGAGGTATAGTAGATGTACGGTACAGAGTAGAGGTATAGTAGATGTACAGTACAGAGTAGAGGTATAGTAGAGGTACAGTACAGAGTAGAGGTAGAGGAGAGGTACAGTACAGAGTAGAGGTACAGTAGAGGTAGGGCACAGAGTAGAGGTAGAGGTATAGTAGATAAACAGTACAGAGTAGAGGTATAGTAAAGGTAAAGTACAGAGTAGAGGTATAGTAGAGGTACAGTACAGAGTAGAGGTATAGGAGAGGTACAGTACAGAGTAGAGGTACAGGAGAGGTACAGTACAGAGTAGAGGTATAGTAGAGGTACAGTACAGAGTAGAGGTATAGTAGATGTACAGTACAGAGTAGAGGTACAGTAGAGGTACAGTACAGAGTAGAGGTATAGTAGAGGTACAGTACAGAGTAGAGGTAGAGGTATAGTAGAGGTACAGTACAGAGTAGAGGTAGAGGTATAGTAGAGGTACAGTACAGAGTAGAGGTATAGTAGAGGTACAGTACAGAGTAGAGGTATAGTAGAGGTAGGGCACAGAGTAGAGGTATAGTAGATGTACAGTACAGAGTAGAGGTATAGTAGAGGTACAGTGCAGAGTAGAGGTATAGTAAAGGTACAGTACAGAGTAGAGGTATAGTAGATGTACGGTACAGAGTAGAGGTATAGTAGAGGTACAGTGCAGAGTAGAGGTATAGTAGAGGTACAGTACAGAGTAGAGGTATAGTAGATAGTAGAGGTAGATAAACAGTACAGAGTAGGAGGAGCAACAACACAGAACGACCCCAGCGAGTGACAACGGCTCATCATCCAGAAATGATGAATGTGAATACAGACCGACATGGCAATGCCACTACAGAGACCAGGAGCAGCAAGTATTAAAGTGGAACCTTCCTCAGGCGACATGGACCATTTTTAGTTCTTATGCTTATTAGTAGATAGGAAGGTATAACATTTACTTGTTTTAAAGTTGTTTTTTTTCCACATCTCTTTGATTACTTCCTGGTTTCTGGTCTAGGCAAATGTCATGCATCCCAAAAGCCTTCAGGAGGAGAGGAAGGGCTCTTTCAGCCAAGCACACTCCCTGCCTACATGCATGAGCTAAGGGCAGATGGATTCCAGGAAGTAAATGCTTCATGAATCATCTGCCCTCACTCAAGATGGCCACTGCCAAAAATGCTAGGGGGCTGTTTTTCACAGTGATTTCTCACCAAAACAAAGCATGGAGATATGGATGGATGAGGGAGTTTGCTTTGAAAATTAAAAATTAAACAGCGTTTTTGGTTTGCGTTGCCCAGAGGTATTGTAGTTCCACTTTAACCTCCCTAGAGGTCTGATGATGTCAGTATTTCTGTGCGCAAAGCTGTACTTTTTTTGCATCTAAATATGTTGTTTTTTTATTGTAGGCTGTAATTTTTAGGAATAACTCCCTGAAATCTGTCCGGACAAGAGTCTAGTAAACATCCCGGGGAGGATAACATTTGAAATACAAAATCATAAATTATAATTTAACAAATAATCATAAAAAATAATAATATAATAATAAATGTAATTCAATAATATAATCACCGAAAACACTGAAATGTGAAATATAGCGCCAAGTTCGCACATCGCTGAGCAAAGTCGCAGAATCGTTTTCAGTGTCTGATGAGGAATTTCCCCCACCAATCATTATCACTCAATTCTGCAAGTGGTTCTGATTTCCTATCGCTGTTCTCTAGCCGGTCTAAAACCGCGTCTGACCTAAAGGGACGCTTTTTGGACGCCATGGACGTTTCTCAGTTTCCAGGCAGAAAGGGCGGTAAAAATGCAGGCAGGGCGCCGGACAAAGCACTCGGGACAAAATGTATGTGAAATGGTTGGATACAGGAATGTTATACTATGTGATTTTACTGTATTTAGTGAATGTCACTTTTTGTCATTTTCAAATTTCCCGCCAGTTCCGTCCCCCGTACATCCCGACGTCGCAGGGAACAGAACCCGGAAGATGGATGCCGGCATCGGCCGGAGGACATTACAGGGGACACTGCAGGGGGGACATCGCGGGAGCGCAGGACAAGGTAAGTGAGGGAGAGATCCCGGAGCAATGCTGCAGTGTATTCCCAAGTGTAGCTCGGGGGGGGTCACCGCTTGTGGTGCTGAAACTTTACCCCGAGCTACACTCAGGAATACCGCCAGGGGGGTTAAAGCAGAACTTCAGGCAAAAACCACTTTACACGTCCTGGTTGACGATTTCCTGCCCTCACTTAATATGTCACCCATCTCCAGGCTCACTCAGTAGTTGCAGATCAAACCGTGAATTATATTTCCTGTTTGTAAGACGGGCGGCTGCTCTGCCTCCTGTCCCCCCAGCCACTGGTCTTGGCACCTCCCTTCTGTAGTTCCTGCTCCAGGAAACAGTGATGTCATTATGCCCCATTTAAATAAAAAAAAAAAAAAAAAAAAACTTGTGTTGCGCTAAATGAAATATAAATATCTAAAGAAATTGATGAATATACAAATAATATGTCCAATAGATGATGAACAAGAAAGTGCTCAAGAGTGAACCATTGCCACAAAAATAAATAAAACAGTCCTTCGAGTGTACAGAACAGTCCCCTTCTGTGATGAACGATTTTCATTCCAATATATCCACCAACGTGAATTTGCACCACCGTGATATCAAATTGGAGGCTTACCAGATCCCCTGACCCCTTAATTATAGGGGGCCAATACACGCCCAATATATATCTAATCCCATCCAGGCTCAGATCGGATCACATGTACCACCCGAGGCTCAGGCCGTTCCGATGTTATGGGGGTCAACATATACTGGCAGCACACCCTCCTCCCCCCAACGTGGAGCGCAGGCTTCGCAGCACACAATGCAACTGCTCATTAGGTATCTGGGTGGATTCTGACATTATTGTCAGGATCCCTACAGAACCAGGACAGGCTCTGATTTCAGCCAGCAGCGGGTGTTAGCCCTCTGACTGAATCTGGGTCACAGAACCAAGTGCACTGCAGTGGCCCACAAGAGAAGTAGGGCAAAGCTTTACCCACACTACTCCTATAATGAATTTTAATAACCTTTGTGAATTCAATTTAAAGTGATTCAAACGGTTTATCTTTTTTAAAGAAAAACACAAACCTGTCTACAGTTACCTGCTGTGTGTAATGGAGCCCCAATCCTCCCATTCTTGGGTCCCCCACAGGCTCTCCTGTCCCCTCCCTCCTGTCAGGTGCCCCCACAGCAAATGGATTGCTATGGGGGAACCTGCTGCTCCATGTATCCATTCATATACGGAGCCGTGGCTCAGCCCTGCCCCTTCTCTTTTCTCATTGGCTAACTTGTTGTGAATGACAGCAGCAGGAGCCAATGGCTCCTGCTTCTGTCTCAGCCAATGAGAAGGGGGAGTGCGGGATGGCTGAGACTCCAGTGCACATCACTGGATTGAGAGGGGGGGGCTTAGGTTATTAGGGGGGATGCTGCACACAGGTTTTTTTTACCTTCATACATAGAACACATGACGCTAAAACCTTCAGCCTTTACAACCACTTAATATATTTAAGAAAAAAAAAATAATCTGCACTGAGGCAAATCCACAGAATAAAAAACTGCCCCCATATAAATGTAAAAAACTGCCCCCATATAAATGTAAAAAACTGCCCCCATATAAATGTGATACTAATTCTATCAAAACTCAGAACTCCTTAAAGTGGAGCTCCACCCAAAACGGAAGTGACTTTAATGCCTACTCCCCCACTCCCTGTTAAGGATTGGCACCTTCGGGGAGCAGGTAACAGAACTGACAGAATTGACAGGTACCCGCTCCCCTGCGATCGCCTAGGCCAGTGGTCGGCAAGCCGCGGCTCGCGAGCCACATGCGGCTCTTTACATATTTTAATGCGGCTCTTCTGTGTGCCGGGCGCCCGCTCCCCTCCCTCCTCTCGGGCGGCTGCCCCAAAAGTCAGGACTCTGCAGCTAGCCCAGCAATGGGCAAACTACGGCCCGGCGGACCTTTTAATCCGGCCCGCGGCAAACATTGGCTGTCAGGATGTAGGCGGGGCAGCGTGACGAACTCCTCTCCTCTCACAGTCCGCCCTGAAGACCGGAACGGCGCGGGAACACGGCTAGAGGAACGCGCGGAGCAAAGGTAAGTGAATTGACACAATATGGGGGATGAATTACTATAGGGGGGATGAATTACTATAGGGGGGATGAATTACTATAGGGGGGATGAATTACTATATGGGGGATGAATTACTATATGGGGGATGAATTACTATATGGGGGATGAATTACTATAGGGGGGATGAAATACTATAGGGGGGATGAATTACTATAGGGGGGATGAAATACTATAGGGGGGATGAATTACTATATGGGGGATGAATTACTATAGGGGGGATGAATTACTATATGGGGGATGAATTACTATATGGGGGATGAATTACTATATGGGGGATGTATTACTATATGGGGGATGAATTACTATAGGGGGGATGAATTACTATAGGGGGGATGAATTACTATAGGGGATGAATTACTATATGGGGGATGTATTACTATATGGGGGATGTATTACTATATGGGGGATGTATTACTATATGGGGGATGTATTTTCAGTTTTAAAAATGTGGCTCTCAAAATAAATTTCAATCGTGGTTTTGGCCAGATTTGGCTCAGTTGAAAAAAAAGGTTGCCCACCACTGGCCTAGGTCAAGGGTGGGCAACCTGCGGCTCTCTAGCTGTTGTGGAACTACATTTCCCATGAGGCATTGCAACATTACAAAACTGACAGTTACAGCTATGACTTGCAGAGGCATGATGGAACTTGTAGTCCTGCAACAGCTGGAGAGCTGCAGGTTGCCTACCCCTGACCTAGGTGATCGGAAGTGGTCTCCCCCCTCCTTCCCTGTAGTCTCCTGGGACACATGACAGGTCCCAGAAGACTACAGGACCATTCAGAATGCGCAGCGCTTCTTGCACATGCTCAGTGGGTACCCGACTGTGAAGCCGCAAGCTGTCACAGCCAGGTGCCCACACTAAAGATGTTGGCGGCGGGAACACAGGACGGCCCGTGAAACGGGCTGCGGACACTTCGGGATCAAGGGACAGGTGAGTGATTTTTTTTTTTTTTTTTTTAAAGTCAGCAGCTAGCGGTTTTTGTTGCTGCTGACATTTTTTTATAGTTTCACTGGAACTCTGCTTTAAGGGTCAGTTCACACTACAAAAACGCACTCCGGATACGTTTTTGTTTACAGTTAACACCACACGCAGTTCCGTTGCAGTTTGCTATGTTCCCAGTGCGGTTCTGTGCAGAAAAAAATGCTGCATGTTCTACTTTTTTTTCTGCCGCAGAAACTGACTGCACTGGTGTGAACCAGGGCGATTGGAATACATGGAAAACACTGCATGCATTTTTGATGCAGAAAAAAGCGCACTGAACTGCATCTAGCGTGAACTAGCCCTAAATTCTCAAACATGAAAAACAATTCATGTATAAAGTGCGCAAAGTTCCATAGTTCGTCTGGCTGAAAAAAGACAAAAGTCCATCCAGTTCAACCATAAAAAAAGAAAAAGTTATAATCCGACACCCACAGTGGATCCAGAGGAAGGCAAAAACCCAGCAAAGCACGATCCAATCTCCTCCTGCAGGGGAAACTCCTTCCTGACCCCCCGAGAGGCAATCGGATATTCCATCACAAGGTTCCTGTTTACGCACTTTTTTCAGACATGAATCGGGTTCTCAGATTTCCCGTTTGAGATCTTTAGCGCGGCTTTACGGAATTGTGATGTTTATGAACAGGACTGGATGTATTCTGTATCCACCATGAAGGGAGGATCCAGTCACCCATCCACCCACCATGAAGGGAGGATCCAGTCACCCATCCACCCACCATGAAGGGAGGATCCAGTCACCCATCCACCCACCATGAAGGGAGGATCCAGTCACCCATCCACCCACCATGAAGGGAGGATCCAGTCACCCATCCACCCACCATGAAGGGAGGATCCAGTCACCCATCCACCCACCATGAAGGGAGATCCCGTGACCCATCCACCCACCATGAAGGGAGGATCCAGTCACCCATCCACCCACCATGAAGGGAGGATCCCGTGACCCATCCACCCACCATGAAGGGAGGATCCCGTGACCCATCCACCCACCATGAAGGGAGGATCCCGTGACCCATCCACCCACCATGAAGGGAGGATCCCGTGACCCATCCACCCACCATGAAGGGAGATCCCGTGACCCATCCACCCACCATGAAGGGAGATCCCGTGACCCATCCACCCACCATGAAGGGAGATCCCGTGACCCATCCATCCACCATGAAGGGAGATCCCGTGACCCATCCACCCACCATGAAGGGAGATCCCGTGACCCATCCACCCACCATGAAGGGAGATCCCGTGACCCATCCACCCACCATGAAGGGAGATCCCGTGACCCACCATGAAGGGAGATCCCGTGACCCATCCACCCACCATGAAGGGAGATCCCGTGACCCATCCACCCACCATGAAGGGAGATCCCGTGACCCATCCACCCACCATGAAGGGAGGATCCCGTGACCCATCCACCCACCATGAAGGGAGGATCCCGTGACCCATCCATCCACCATGAAGGGAGATCCCGTGACCCATCCACCCACCATGAAGGGAGGATCCCGTGACCCATCCACCCACCATGAAGGGAGGATCCCGTGACCCATCCACCCACCATGAAGGGAGATCCCGTGACCCATCCACCCACCATGAAGGGAGATCCCGTGACCCATCCACCCACCATGAAGGGAGATCCCGTGACCCATCCACCCACCATGAAGGGAGATCCCGTGACCCATCCACCCACCATGAAGGGAGATCCCGTGACCCATCCACCCACCATGAAGGGAGGATCCCGTGACCCATCCACCCACCATGAAGGGAGATCCCGTGACCCATCCACCCACCATGAAGGGAGATCCCGTGACCCATCCACCATGAAGGGAGATCCCGTGACCCATCCACCATGAAGGGAGATCCCGTGACCCATTCACCATGAAGGGAGATCCCGTGACCCATCCACCATGAAGGGAGATCCCGTGACCCATCCACCATGAAGGGAGATCCTGTGACCCATCCATCCACCATGAAGGGAGATCCCGTGACCCATCCATCCACCATGAAGGGAGATCCTGTGACCCATCCATCCACCATGAAGGGAGATCCTGTGACCCATCCATCCACCATGAAGGGAGATCCTGTGACCCATCCATCCACCATGAAGGGAGATCCTGTGACCCATCCACCATGAAGGGAGATCCTGTGACCCATCCACCATGAAGGGAGATCCTGTGACCCATCCACCATGAAGGGAGATCCTGTGACCCATCCACCATGAAGGGAGATCCTTTGACCCATCCACCATGAAGGGAGATCCTGTGACCCATCCATTCACCATGAAGGGAGATCCTGTGACCCATCCATCCACCATGAAGGGAGATCCTGTGACCCATCCATCCACCATGAAGGGAGATCCTGTGACCCATCCACCATGAAGGGAGATCCTGTGACCCATCCATTCACCATGAAGGGAGATCCTGTGACCATCCATCCACCATGAAGGGAGATCCTGTGACCCATCCACCATGAAGGGAGATCCTGTGACCCATCCATCATGAAGGGAGATCCTGTGACCCATCCACCATGAAGGGAGATCCCGTGACCCATCCACCATGAAGGGAGATCCCGTGACCCATCCATCCACCATGAAGGGAGGATCCTGTGACCCATCCATCCACCATGAAGGGAGGATCCTGTGACCCATCCACCATGAAGGGAGATCCCGTGACCCATTCACCATGAAGGGAGGATCCTGTGACCCATCCATCCACCATGAAGGGAGATCCTGTGACCCATCCATCCACCATGAAGGGAGATCCTGTGACCCATCCATTCACCATGAATGGAGATCCTGTGACCCATCCATCCACCATGAAGGGAGATCCTGTGACCCATCCACCATGAAGGGAGATCCTTTGACCCATCCACCATGAAGGGAGATCCTGTGACCCATCCATTCACCATGAAGGGAGATCCTGTGACCCATCCATTCACCATGAAGGGAGATCCTGTGACCCATCCATCCACCATGAAGGGAGATCCTGTGACCCATCCACCATGAAGGGAGATCCTGTCACCCATCCACCATGAAGGGAGATCCTGTCACCCATCCATCCACCATGAAGGGAGATCCTGTCACCCATCCACCATGAAGGGAGATCCTGTCACCCATCCACCATGAAGGGAGATCCTGTCACCCATCCACCATGAAGGGAGATCCTGTGACCCATCCACCATGAAGGGAGATCCTGTCACCCATCCACCATGAAGGGAGATCCTGTCACCCATCCACCATGAAGGGAGATCCTGTCACCCATCCATCAGACTCGCGCCATAAAGCGAATCGTCATCCTCTCACCGGGCTGATTAAAGCAACTGGTTAAAAGCTTGGAGCTGATTGAGGAGTCGATCGATAACCTGCCCAGGAAAGGCTGCATCCCCCACACGGCTGCCTCTGGTCTGCACAAATCCATTACGCTGATTCAATTAAAATGCTTTCCTAAAGATAGAAGCAGCTGTAATCGACGTGATAGAAGATGGCAGTTAGCAAACTGTCTGTGGTGTGAGCTTTATAATGCCCTTATGGCAGCTTCTTCCCAAGCACTTCCCATTATGTGCGAGTTATGGAATCGCCCGCGCAGACTGCCGCACAAACCTACATTTATAGATAGAAGCACTTAAATCTTCGCCATTACAATCCTTCTACCAAACCTGCATGAGCAGTAAACCGAGCTGCTGAAAAGGGCGGTAATAGCGGGGTGTGCGTGTGTTCAATGCAAGGCTGTACTTGTCTTCAGAGCCCAGAAATCAGATGATGGGACTTGTGTGTAAAACATACAATACCTGCGGATTATGAAAGCAGCTAAAGAGCAACTCCGGGGAACAAGAAAAGTGGAAGTTAAAATAAATGAATGGGGGGCGGTAACAGGTTAACCTCTTAGGACAACTACCTGGTGCAAATCAGACGGCGTCCTAGTTGGGAATGGGATTTTCAGCAGTTTTGTGTGCATTTGACATCCCTGCCACCAGACAGCAGACTTCTGTTTGCAAATCAGCAACAAGTTATAAGGATTCTAAAAGGCAACATTTTTATTAATTTTATTATTTTTTTTCAGAAATAAACAAGTTTATACTTACCTGCTCTGTAGTGGTCTTGTACACAGGGGCCCTCATCCTCTTTTCGGGTCCCCCAGTGGCGCTCCTGGCTCCTACTGTTGGGCAAGTACCCCCATAGCAAGCTTCTTGAGCGCTCACTCCCAAGCTGGCTCTGAGTGTCCATTGACACGCACAATGCAGCTCAGGCCCACCTCTCTCCTCACCGGCTGTGACGGACAGCAGCAGAAGCCAATGTCACCTCTTGCTTTCTCTGTCCAATGAGGGGAGAGAGCTGCTACTCTCAAGCACATCGCTGGATCAGGATTGGACTCGGGTGTGTGTGTGTGTGGGGGGGGGGGGGGTGGGGGGGCGCTGGGAAGCTGCTTGCAGAATCTTAAAGAGGAGTTTCACCGACCGTCTTCTCTCCCCGGCTCCGGCATCTTCAGTGTGGGCACCCGGAGGGGACAGCTTGTGGCTTCATAGCCGGGTGCCCACTGAGCATGTGCAAGAAGTGCTGCGCTTTGTGAATGGCCCCGTAGTCTTCTGGGACCTGTCACGTGTCCCCGAAGACTACAGGGAGGGGGTTGGGGGGGGGGGGGGGGGGGGGGGGGGGAGGACAACTTCCGCTTCCAATCACCTAGGCACAGCAGAAATGGGAGCGGGTATTTGTCAAATTCAGGTACTCACTTCCCAAAGGTACCAATCCTAAATGGGGAGCGGGGGACAAAGGCTTAAAGCAGAACTTCCCCTTCTGGGTGGAGCTCCACCTTAAATAGCATTTAGTTAAAAGCTGCCTTTAGAACCACTTTAAAGTGAACCTGTCAGACGCGGCAAACAGACTCCGCAGGAAGGAAGCTTCTACTATTATTCAAGATATATAATCAGTTTGCACAGCGCTTTACAATGGCAGAGATGGATGGAGGACACTGGATACAGCGAATGTCGGGGTCCGGGGAGAGCGGACACAGCGAATGCGGGGTCCGGGGATATAGTGAATGCGGGGTCCGGGGAGGGCGGATATAGGGAATGCGGGGTCCGGGGAGAGCGGATACAGGGAATGCGGGGTCCGGGGAGAGCGGATACAGGGAATGCGGGGTCCGGGGGGAGCGGATACAGGGAATGCGGGGTCCGGGGGGAGCGGATACAGGGAATGCGGGGTCCGGGGAGAGCGGATACAGGGAATGCGGGGTCCGGGGAGAGCGGATACAGGGAATGCGGGGTCCGGGGAGAGCGGATACAGGGAATGCGGGGTCCGGGGAGAGAGGATACAGGGAATGCGGGGTCCGGGGAGAGAGGATACAGGGAATGCGGGGTCCGGGGAGAGCGGATACAGTGAATGCGGGGTCCGGGGAGAGCGGATACAGTGAATGCGGGGTCCGGGGAGAGCGGATACAGTGAATGCGGGGTCCGGGGAGAGGGGATATAGTGAATGCGGGGTCCGGGGAGAGGGGATATAGTGAATGCGGGGTCCGGGGAGAGGGGATATAGTGAATGCGGGGTCCGGGGAGAGGGGATATAGTGAATGCGGGGTCCGGGGAGAGGGGATATAGTGAATGCGGGGTCCGGGGAGAGGGGATATAGTGAATGCGGGGTCCGGGGAGAGGGGATATAGTGAATGCGGGGTCCGGGGAGAGGGGATATAGTGAATGCGGGGTCCGGGGAGAGGGGATATAGTGAATGCGGGGTCCGGGGAGAGGGGATATAGTGAATGCAGGGTCCGGGGAGAGCGGATATAGTGAATGCGGGGTCCGGGGAGAGCGGATATAGTGAATGCGGGGTCCGGGGAGAGGGGATATAGTGAATGCGGGGTCCGGGGAGAGGGGATATAGTGAATGCGGGGTCCGGGGAGAGGGGATATAGTGAATGCGGGGTCCGGGGAGAGGGGATATAGTGAATGCGGGGTCCGGGGAGAGGGGATATAGTGAATGCGGGGTCCGGGGAGAGGGGATATAGTGAATGCGGGGTCCGGGGAGAGGGGATATAGTGAATGCGGGGTCCGGGGAGAGGGGATATAGTGAATGCGGGGTCCGGGGAGAGGGGATATAGTGAATGCGGGGTCCGGGGAGAGCGGATATAGTGAATGCGGGGTCCGGGGAGAGCGGATATAGTGAATGCGGGGTCCGGGGAGAGTGGATATAGTGAATGCGGGGTCCGGGGAGGGCGAATATAGTGAATGCGGGGTCCGGGGAGGGCGAATATAGTGAATGCGGGGTCCGGGGAGGGCGGATATAGTGAATGCAGGGTCCGGGGAGAGGGGATATAGTGAATGCAGGGTCCGGGGAGAGGGGATATAGTGAATGCGGGGTCCGGGGAGGGCGGATATAGGGAATGCGGGGTCCGGGGAGAGCGGATATAGTGAATGCGGGGTCCGGGGAGAGGGGATATAGGGAATGCGGGGTCCGGGGAGAGGGGATATAGGGAATGCGGGGTCCGGGGAGAGGGGATATAGGGAATGCGGGGTCCGGGGAGAGGGGATATAGTGAATGCGGGGTCCGGGGAGAGGGGATATAGTGAATGCGGGGTCCGGGGAGAGGGGATATAGGGAATGCGGGGTCCGGGGAGAGCGGATATAGGGAATGCGGGGTCCGGGGAGAGGGGATATAGGGAATGCGGGGTCCGGGGAGAGGGGATATAGGGAATGCGGGGTCCGGGGAGAGGGGATATAGTGAATGCGGGGTCCGGGGGGAGCGGATATAGGGAATGCGGGGTCCGGGGAGAGGGGATATAGGGAATGCGGGGTCCACATAAGTGTTTTACGTAGTACTAATAAAAGGCTTCCAGCCATATTACAATACAATCTGATGCATTGAGCCAAACAAACACAACGGTTCCCAATAGAACATTCCGGCATAGGGCAGACTATTACAACCAATGAACCACCAGCACAACCACAGTATTGTACAATACTAACATTTTCCAACATGTCTGAAGAGTCAGTCCAGTCACAACAGACAACACTGATCTGGACAAACACCCCAGATCCAGAATTAACCACCATCCTTTACCGCCCCGACACCAATGCAGACAATCCACACCAGCCGTGCCCACCAATGCAGACAACCCAGATGCAACTAAGAACGCCAAACATGGCGGAGAAGAGCTGGAACTATAAGGGGGAACCTCACGGCTGGAATCGGCAAAAATATGAAATGTCAGTTTGGTGATCGCACACAGCAGAGCCGGCCATCCAGGGTCCAGCACTGTACAGGTTCACCACCAGCAGCAGGCCATACCATACGCGGGGGGGGGGGGGAATGAGGCGCGGGGGGAATGAGGCGCGGGGGGAATGAGGCGCGGGGGGAATGAGGCGCGGGGGGAATGAGGCGCGGGGGGAATGAGGCGCGGGGGGAATGAGGCGCGGGGGGAATGAGGCGCGGGGGGCGGGGAATGAGGCGCGGGGGGCGGGGAATGAGGCGCGGGGGGCGGGGAATGAGGCGCGGGGGCAGTGTGATCTGTTAAAGTACATCAGTGTTGATTCAAATCCACACTCTTGCTCTGGTGGTCATACATCTGTCAGCCATGATGAATATCATGAATAAACGATCTATCCCGGGTTCGCACCGGATCGGACTTCACTTGAAGTCGCACGATTTCAAAGTCGGACAGAAGTGCGACTCGGGGTGCGACTTCATGCGCAAAGGTCTATGCAAGTCGCACCGCAAATCGGTGAAAGTAGTGCAGGAACTACTTTACTACAACGGTTCCATCGCCAATCACTGGATGTGATTTGAGCGTTCAAATCACATGACAACTTGCATCCGTGTGAACTACGGCTCAGAGTCCATCACATACAACATTGCAATCAACATGGTAACAGAATGGCACACGCTGGAAGGTATAGAGCCGATATCACACGGCGTGTTCACACCTCGGACTCAATGACCGCACTGTAGCACAAAGCCGCGTATTTCTCCAGAACGCACAATATGGATAACCGGAAAGACCGGCCCGGTCACTAAACATCAAGGGGCTTAAAGGGTTAGTTCACCTTTATAGAAAAAAAACAAAAACTGCCTATACAGGTAAGGTGGGGGAGGGGGGCGGGTCTGACCTCATTTTCACAAAGATATTAAAATAGAACCAGAGTTGGGTAACAAAAACAGTGAAAAGGTCTGGGAGATAAAAAAAACAAACAAAACCAAAAACAATAAGTAGAGCGACTTCAGGGACCTAATCTGTAGTCTGGAGGAAAGGAAGGACTGGAACCTTTAAATCCATCAAGAGGGTGAATGGGGTTCAGGGGGCGGTATTTCCAATACGAAGCCGAGATGGAGAACACGGGGACCTCCAAACCATAGAAAGTATTTCCCTGGAGGGTAGTTGGTCCTTGGAACAGACTGCCAGCAGAGGTAGGGGGTCAGGCAGCAGTACTCGGCTTCAAACTTGCTCAAGTCAAAGATCTACAGACAGAAATCGTTCACTTTTCTGTATCAAAGCAAACTGCAGCTCCAAGGCGCGGATCACACAACTTGCAGGTTTTTGCAGAAACGCACTCCAGTCCATCTAACATGGCTTCTGATTGGTCACATTCCCATCTATGCGTTGCTCAGCCTCTGCGTTTTTGCACAAGGATCGGGCACTTTTTTAAAAATGCAAAACATTGTGTGTTCGGTTCAATAGATGTCAATGGAGACACTGCAAAAAAACGCATGTGGTGTTTTGCATTTTTAATCTGCCCAAAAAAAAAAATAGCAAAATGCATAAAAAAAAAAAAAATAGCAAAATGCATAAAAAAAAAAAAAAAGTGTCATATGCAAAAAACACAGCAGAAACGGATGAAGTGTACACCGCAGAGGTGTGAACCAGGATACAGCTGGATAATGTCCTAGGTGGAGGTGCAGGTTGTGTACCTCCCCAGAGGCGTCCCTAGGGTTGGTGTCACCCGGTGCGGTAACACTTAGTGACACCCCTTCCGACGATCCCCGCAGAATGGATCAGACTCCGATCCATTATGCTCAATCCACAGATCCGATGCATCCTGCGGGGATCATCGGCTTTCTTTACAACTTACCTTTTTGTGGAGCAGGTCTGGTGTCACCCGCTGAGGACCGCAACCCCCGCACCTGCCTTGGGACACCACTGCACCTCCCAAAGCCTGACTGGAACACTCCCAGGATGTTGCTAGTTGAGGCCTAGTCAATACTGCTCTCCTCCACCGTCACAGGAGGGCGCTCTCAAACACGGAGCTCAGAGCTACTGCATCAGGGAAGAGAACGAATATGTGCGGATAAATCAGAAAGAGCGCCCTCCTGTGTTGGATGTGAGCAGTAATGACTAGGCCTCACTTAGCAACATCCTAGCAACGTCCTGGGAGTGTTCCAGTCAGGCTTCCGGAGGTACATAAATGGCTCCACCTATAGTAAGGACATTACCCAACTTTAGTCAGAGCTGCACACACTGATCTACAGATCCCCTCCCCCCCCTTACCTGTGCAGCAATTTATTGTAAAGGTGAGCGAACCCTTTCACCTGCAGTAATATGCACTCCACTATTTCCACAGAGAAAACCAGTAAAAAGCAAAATAAAAAAAAGGAACCAAACAAAAAGGAAACTGTTCTTAGAATCTGGAAAGGGAAGTTCTGACCGAACCCGAATCTCGGCCCACAAAGCGGCGAGTCTTACCGGTATCAGAATCTTTTTGATCTCCATTGGTTCCTACTGAGAAAGGCAATTTTCTTTTGGTAGTTTTTTCTTTCACTTCTTTCCCTCCATCACTTCGATCCAACTTTGGAGTTTTGTTTTGGGAAACTTTATCTTTATCCTGGGGAGGACAATGGAAAACCATTAAATGGTGAAATCATTGCATGCCAACAAAGTAAATCATCAACCCGCTCAGAGGGAGCTGCATTTTGGGGGATTTTACCGATCGCCATCGATTCTTATGATCGTTTCATATCCCCAAAACCGATATTAAGCTGCTCATAAACCATCAGATGTTTCACATTTGGAGGAATGGGGCCTGTGGGGACTCATGGGAGAGCCAAGAAGTGACGGAACCCAAACCACGAGGACCACTGCCACGTCCATCAGAGCCGGTATGGGACCGCCGCAGTGACACAAATGCTGCAGCACGGAGGGGAGGACACGTTTGTTTTTTCATTTACCCCCATAATTCTCCAACTTCTCCCAATTCAGATTTCCTTTCAACCAAAGAACACAGATAGTCTAAAATGAGAAAAACTCCGAACATCTCTGCAATACAAGTATCTTTCCCCAGGATTTGTCTGCCGCCCCCCTTCCTGCCCACGGGGCACAGTCGCCCCCCTTCCTGCCCACCGGGCCCCGTCGCCCCCCTTCCTGCCCACCGGGCCCCGTCGCCCCCCTTCCTGCCCACCGGGCACCGTCGCCCCCCTACCTGCCCACCGGGCACCGCCATCCCCCTTCCTGCCCACCGGGCACCGCCATCCCCCTTCCTGCCCACCGGGCACCGCCATCCCCCTTCCTGCCCACCGGGCACCGCCATCCCCCTTCCTGCCCACCGGGCACCGCCACCCCCCTTCCTGCCCACCGGGCACCGCCACCCCCCTTCCTGCCCACCGGGCACCGCCACCCCCCTTCCTGCCCAGGCCAATTTTCAGCGCTGTTGCACTTTGATCGACAATTGCGCGGTCATGTAACACTGTACCCACATGACATTATCATTTGTTTCACACAAATAGAGCTTTCTTTTGGTGGTATTTAATCCCTGCTGGGGGTTTAATTTTTTGCTAAAGAAAATTAATACAGTCTGAAAAAATTTGAAAAAAAGAAAAAGAGAAAAAAAAAAAAGAAAAAAAAAGAAAAAGAAAATCCACAATGGATAGAGGAGGGGCTGGCGGAGGATCCAAGAAAAGGAGGTTCACAGCTACTCTGTACAGGTCCATTGCACAGAGCAGTTAAGAGCGGTTTAAAAAAAAAAAAAAAAAATGACCTTTACATTCACTTTAAAAGGTAAATGTTTAGGTAAAAGTATTGTGCACTTTTTTGGTCTTTAGTTTATATAATGAAAAAATAATAATTAACCGAGTGAACAAATACTACCAACTGAAAACTGAGAAACATTATACAAATTTAGTTTAATTTGGGTACAGTGTTGCATGACTGCACAATTACTAGTTAAAGTAGCACAAAAATATGTCCTGGGCTGGAGCGAATATAGTTCGTTTCTGAGCCCCCGGTACACCCACACACTAAACAGACATCTGGATTCTTTTTTCTCTTAAATGCTGGACTTTTGGGTCACAATATCAAAATCGCTCGAAGCAAATGAAGCCCGGATGACTTCATAAATGCCGCTGTCTGTGTTTGCGATAAGTGGCCATTTAGACAGCTGTAACAGTTCAGCCGCAGACGACGGCCCTCTCTATTAATTGGATAACAGGAACCAAATCGTCCCCAGAACATCAGTCTGCCCAGGAGAAGCGCAGGAAGTGGGATAAAAGGAAGAGAACGTTCGATCAGAAATATGCCATTTTATGCAAAAAAGTCAGCAATTCGATCCACAACCTGAACGGGCGGCCGGGTGAGCGCAGTTCAGGCGCGGTCTAGTATGAAATACTAATCACCGATCGCTGAAAACTGAAGAAGTCGTCTACAAATCACATTCCCTCCAATACAAGATGTAAAACGGATTCCATGTCCACGAGGGGAAAACACTTCACACGACTAGTACTTGGCTAAAGAGCTTACACTTCAATAGTGCCATGCAGTTACAAGAGGAAAAAAAAAGGTAAAAAAAAAAAAAAGTTGGAGCACATCGGCTGCGGTCTGCCTGAAGATTGATCCGTCCTGTCATCCAAGTTCTTGCACTTTAGGGACACTTTATATTTCATGAACTGTAGCACTTCTCTTTATTCCATTAACCCCTCCCCCTCCAGAGGATTCCCCCCCGACCAAGCCATTTTTTTGCGATACGGCGCTGCGTTAATTTAACTGACAATTGCGCGGTCATGCAACGCTGCACACAAATGACAGTTTTTTTCCCCCCACAAATAGAGCTGCTTCCCTGTAGTATTTGATCACCTTTGTGGTTTTTATTTTTTGCACCAAACAAAAAAAAAAAAAAAAGACCAACAATTATGAAACAAATTTGACCTTTTGCTATAAAACATATCCAATTAAATAATAAAAAATTAAATTGTCATAAATGTCAGTCAAAATGTCTCCCGCTCCGTGTCTTCGCTAAAAAAAAAATCCCGATACGTGTAAATTAATTGGCTTACATGAAAGTTATCGCGTCTACAAATGGCGGTATAGATAACGGGATTTTTTTTTTTTTATACTAGTAGTAAAGGTGGCGATCAGCAACTCAGAATGGGACTGCGGTGGGCATTCTGACACTGTGTGGGGGGGGGGGGGGGGAACTGCCACTGACATCCCCAGTGACACCAATACAGAGATCAGTGCTAATAAAAAGCCCCGACACTGTACTAATGGCACCGGGCAGGAAGGGGTTAACATCTGGGGGCAAAGTTAACTGTGTGCTACCAGGGAGACATGCTGTGCAGAGAGATACAAAGCAGCATGTCCTTGATGATGTGTTTACACACAGGTCTCTCCCGTCAGCTTTCCCCGACAATCGCTGGCCGGGACCTGATGATTGACATCTTTAGCCGCCAATAGCGGCACAGGACGGGCAGCGTACCCAGAAATGCAAATCATATATATATTTTGCGCAGCCCTACAGCAGTACTTCTGAAGGCAAGCAGTTAAAGTTGCCTGAAAACCTCATTTATGAGTTCCAGCAGGATTGGCAGATTAGTCAGCTGAGTCCCAACAAAGGACCACATTACTGGGAACTTATGAAGAGAAATCACAGAGATGCCATTGGGAAGGTACCAGTCCTCACACCGTCACCCTCACTGCACCTACCGAGTCCCTGGTACCCAGGTGGTGTTCTGACATTTCGAGGGGCCTCCTGCAATGGCCAGCACGGGACCTCACTGGCGAGACCCTCGCACCCAACACGCGTCAGTAATGGAAGCTCCAATATTTATATCCTGACAGGTTTCCATTCAACCACCAGGACCGTTGCTGGATCCTCGCCATGACAACAACAGTCCTGTGCTGATCAGTCTACAGGAACCCAGCCAACTCCGGCATCCTTCTCCTAACCCACTGCTATTGGTCCACAGGGACATTACATAGTTAGTCTGGCTGATAAAAGACAAAAAGTCCATCCAGTTCAGCCATAGAAAAAAAAAAAAAAATATATATATATCCAAGCATGCATTTCTATATCCTAACCTGTATGGGGGGGGGGGGGGGGGAGCTTTCCCACAATCCCCATGGATAGGAACCTTGGAAGGTACACTCAGATCCTCGTCCCTCCCCAGTGGATTCTACAGACAACACAAACCAATAGGGGGAATAAATGAGCGACAAATCAGGAAAACAAGGGGATAGATTGGGCTGAAGATGTGTTACTATTACAATTAATCCGGGATTTCTCTACACTCCATGAGTACCCAGTCCTTAAAGGAGGGGTGCGGGGGGGAGTCCTTAAAGGAGAGGTGCGGGGGGGGGGGGGGTCCTTAAAGGAGGGGTGCGGGGGGGGGGGGAAAGAGTCCTTAAAAAGGGGCGCGTGGAGTGGGGGGGGGGGGAAGGAAGGGGTGCGGGGACAAGTCATTTAAAGACTTGTGTCCCGTGCCCCTCTTTAAGACTGGAGGGGTGCGGGGTAGGGGGACAAGTCCTTAAAGAGTGGAGAGGGGGGGGGGGGGAAGACGAGTCCTTTAAAAGAGTAACTTCCCCTTTTGAGTGGAGCTCAGCTTTAAGAATAAGCTGCAATAATAAAATTTACTTTTGGGTTTAAAGTTTAATATTGCTTTAAATAGAACGAATGGCAAAACGTCATTTTGGGCAGTGTAAGGGGGGGGGGGGGGTCACAACCCATTGGGATTTCTTTTGATTTCCCTTCACTTCCTGTCTCCTAGTCAAAATCGGAAGTGAGGGAATCCCTGGTTTCCACTGAAACTAGCGTCCCCATTAGAAGATTTTCCCCTACTAGTGATCTGGGGAAAACACATTTGAGATTTCCTTTTACTTCTGGTGATTCTGTTAAGCATGACAAGGAGGAAGAGGTGAATCTCCCTAATGGGGGTCACAGACAGCAAGAGAAACCCAGACATTCCAATCCCTCTCCACCATCCAAAACGCAGAGCATTACACTGTACTCTAAATGATTGACTTTTGTCTTAAAGGGTAAGTCCACCTTTTGACCAAAATTAATGCATTTTTTCCAAGAAAAATTTGCATTTATTTTTGGCTGCAGGAGCCTGTAAAGCATTGCACCAGCATTCAGTAGGAGGCTGGTGCCATCAGTCTCCTGCAGACCTGTCAGTGTATCTACTTGCCTGCAGAGGATGTGGAGATGTACAAACAAGCAGATATACTGGCAGGAAAATTCAATGAACTACCACAGAGCTCCACAGTGCCATGGCAGTTAATTGAGAACTACAAGCCGACAGCCACTAACGAGCCCCCCGCCCCTCACACTGGGGGTCGGTGGGAAGAACGTCCCTCACACTGGGGGTCGGTGGGAAGAACGTCCCTCACACTGGGGGTCGGTGGGAAGAACGTCCCTCACACTGGGGGTCGGTGGGAAGAACGTCCCTCACACTGGGGGTCGGTGGGAAGAACGTCCCTCACACTGGGGGTCGGTGGGAAGAACGTCCCTCACACTGGGGGTCGGTGGGAAGAACGTCCCTCACATTGGTGGTCGGTGGGAAGAATGTCCCTTACATTGGGGGTCAGTGGGAAGAACGTCGCTTACATTGGGGGTCAGTGGGAAGAATGTCCCTTACATTGGGGGTCAGTGGGAAGAACGTCCCTTACATTGGGGGTCAGTGGGAAGAACGTCCCTTACATTGGGGGTCAGTGGGAAGAACGTCCCTTACATTGGGGGTCAGTGGGAAGAACGTCCCTTACATTGGGGGTCAGTGGGAAGAACGTCCCTTACATTGGGGGTCAGTGGGAAGAACGTCCCTTACATTGGGGGTCAGTGGGAAGAACGTCCCTTACATTGGGGGTCAGTGGGAAGAACGTCCCTTACATTGGGGGGTCAGTGGGAAGAATGTCCCTTACATTGGGGGGTCAGTGGGGAAGAATGTCCCTTACATTGGGGGGGTCAGTGGGAAGAATGTCCCTTACATTGGGGGGGTCAGTGGGAAGAATGTCCCTTACATTGGTGGTCAGTGGGAAGAATGTCCCTTACATTGGGTGGTCAGTGGGAAGAATGTCCCTTACATTGGGGGGGGGTCAGTGGGAAGAATGTCCCTTACATTGGTGGTCAGTGGGAAGAATGTCCCTTACATTGGTGGTCAGTGGGAAGAATGTCCCTTACACTGGAGGTCAGTGGGAAGAATGTCCCTTACATTGGTGGTCAGTGGGAAGAATGTCCCTTACATTGGTGGTCAGTGGGAAGAATGTCCCTTACATTGGTGGTCAGTGGGAAGAATGTCCCTTACATTGGAGGTCAGTGGGAAGAATGTCCCTTACATTGGGGGTCAGTGGGAAGAATGTCCCTTACATTGGGGGTCAGTGGGAAGAATGTCCCTTACATTGGTGGTCAGTGGGAAGAATGTCCCTTACATGGGGGGGGGGGGGGGGGTCAGTGGGAAGAATGTCCCTTACATTGGGGGTCAGTGGGAAGAATGTCCCTTACATTGGGGGGGTCAGTGGGAAGAATGTCCCTTACAGATTGCTAAAAAGATTGCGGTTTCAGAGGGAACGTATGAGAGGCAGATGTTGCTCATTGAACCTCCAGCAGCCATTGGAGGAACCCAGCTTTATGCATAACTAGAAATTATTTCTAAGCTCTCCCTAGAGCGACACATTTTCAATTTTGGAGTTCAGTTCCACTTTGAAACCCAAGAGAAAAGCAAGAAATTCTAGGTAGGTGCCTTGCGGTGAAGACATTAAAAAACCAACAAAAACCTGCATATATGGAAATGGCGGCAAATGTTTTACTAGTAACGGTTCTCATTTATACTGCAGAAAGGTTTGTTGAAGTCCTCAATGTCGGCCTCTCATTCATCCAAACAATTCTCACATCCAGCAGCTCTTCCCACAATCCTTCACCTGCAAACCCCCTGCTGAGCACAAAGGCCACAACTCCTGGTCAGCAGCCAGCAGGGTCCGGACACGTCCTCTGCATTCAGTCCATTCCATACAGAAGGAGAAGCACCACCCAATAGGCCCTCTAGGCCATTCAGCCAATCCATGGCAGTCTAGATTACATGTCAGGAACCTGGAAGGGATGTGTCTGCAAGAGGCCAAAACGGCAGATCAACCTGTCTGCAGGACTACACAAGGAAAGTGCAAGAGGAGTACAGGGTTTAACCCCTCCCCCTCCAGAGGATTTGGCTGTCAGTATGCGGGAGCTGACAGGGGAGAGCTCAGTTCTCCTCTCCGCCGGAGATCCTCGGCAATTACCTTCCACTAATAACAGTTTCTAGGAACAAAAAGAATAAAAAAAAAAAAAACAGAAAAGATGATAGAGTGCATGGAGCCTAATAGAAGAGAAAGCAGAGGCTTCTAGCTGGGCTGCTGCTTCTGGGTGCGGCCTGGAGGTGGTTTCCTCAAGTACTTGTAAGGCCACATTTTTATTGAGTCCAAACATGCTTGTTTACCACGATTTACAGCCAAAAAACTCCTCTAGAAGCCCGCAAGTTCTGGGATTATTCCAGCCAAAAAACATTGATTCCAGTCTGTGTGTACGGACACATAGGAGAACATGCGTTGATTCCAGTCTGTGTGTACGGACACATAGGAGAACATGCGTTGATTCCAGTCTGTGTGTACGGACACATAGGAGAACATGCGTCGATTCCGGTCCGTGTATAGGGACACATAGGAGAACATGCGTTGATTCCAGTCTGTGTGTACGGACACATGGGAGAACATGCATTGATTCCAGTCTGTGTGTACGGACACATGGGAGAACATGCATTGATTCCAGTCTGTGTGTACGGACACATAGGAGAACACGCGTGGATTCCGGTCTGTGTGTACGGACACATAGGAGAACATGCGTCGATTCCAGTCTGTGTGTACGGACACATAGGAGAACATGCGTTGATTCCAGTCTGTGTGTACGGACACATAGGAGAACATGCGTTGATTCCGGTCCGTGTGTACGGACACATGGGAGAACATGCGTTGATTCCGGTCCGTGTGTACGGACACATGGGAGAACATGCGTTGATTCCGGTCTGTGTGTACGGACACATGGGAGAACATGCGTCGATTCCGGTCTGTGTACGGACACCGAGGAGAACATGCGTTGAATCCAGTCTGTGTGTACGGACACATAGAACATGCGTCAATTCCGGTCTGTGTACGGACACCGAGGAGAACATGCGTGGATTCCGGTCTGTGTACGGACACAGGAGAACATGCGTCGATTCCGGTCTGTGTACGGACACCGAGGAGAACATGCGTGGATTCCGGTCTGTGTGTACGGACACCGAGGAGAACATGCGTTGATTCCGGTCTGTGTGTACGGACACCGAGGAGAACATGCGTGGATTCCGGTCTGTGTGTACGGACACCGAGGAGAACATGCGTTGATTCCAGTCTGTGTGTACGGACACATAGGAGAACATGCGTTGATTCCGGTCTGTGTGTACGGACACATAGGAGAACATGCGTTGATTCCGGTCTGTGTGTACGGACACATAGGAGAACATGCGTGGATTCCGGTCTGTGTGTACGGACACATAGGAGAACATGCGTGGATTCCGGTCTGTGTGTACGGACACCGAGGAGAACATGCTGGGGGGTTACTGGCTGTAGAAAAAAACATCAAAAGCAGCCGCTGTAAAAACGTCCCGTGTGCAGGAGGACTAAATGCAGGTAGAAAAGAGCACCCGGTATCCAGCAGTTGGCGGGACATCACATGTAGGCAATAATTGGGGGTGGGGGGGGGGGGGATTGGCATGCAGACAGAAGGTAGGTGCGGAATGCAGGGAAGAGTGTCTCTACTTTATTTATCCCCATACAATGTGATCCTCAATACACAAATGACTGATCAAAGAAAACAAAAACAAATAAAAAAACAACTTTTTCCCTTCTGTAGGCCAAAGTCCAATACTATTGTGAAGCCACACAAAGGGAAGTCATTGTACATGAAAGTCACCGCAGGCAAATCTGAGCAAATCAGCATTCAAATAGCTGAACTGACAACAGATTGTAATCAGATCCACAACTCAAACCAAACCTGGGGAGAAAAAAAACAAAAAGGAAACCTTATGATATAAAATGTAATGAATGAAAAATTCCAGAAAAAAAAACGGATAGGAGGATGTGAAAGGGGGAAAATGCTCAGTTTGTACTGTAGTGACACCACAGGAAGTGAGAAATCTATTGGGGGGGGGGGGGAGATTTACCCTCACTTCCTGTCCACTTAAAGTGATGTCACCAGAAGAGTTTCCAAAACAGAATCTATACTTGTACAAGTTGGCAGGAAAAAAAAAAAGTCTCTAATCTCGTCTTTGCCATGTGTGCTTACCAGGGGCAGACTGACAACTCATGGGGCCCCCGGGCAATAGGGGATCATGGGGCCCCTGTGTCCTTGCCCACACTCAAAAAAGCCTATGAAAAAGGTACCAGGGGCATCTCATGGGGCCCCCTACTGACCCCGGGCCCTCGGGCAGTGCCCGGGTTTCCCAATGGTCAGTCCGCCCCTGATGCATACATGTATGGAGATTGGAAGGTTTTCCATGTACACTCATTCATACATGAACATTGTAGTCACAGGAATACATTTACATGTGTGCATATTTTTCATATAAATGCGCCTAAACACAGACAAGTTTCTTCGGGAATGTGCGCCTGGTTCATGTTTTCTCCATCTCTGAATGCTGCACATAACACGCCAACACCCCCGTTTGTCCGCAGGACCGTCAGCCAACATTCAAATGCTTTAAAAAAAAAAAAAAAAAAAAGCCAAATGACCCCTAAAAGCAGAATTTTTTGCTTCCTAAAAATGACTAGAGTGCAATAAACACCAGAATTGGAGAACTCCAGACCACATGAGGGCCACAGCCAGGGCCGGAGCTGTATCCTCAGATTGATTATTTGGTCTCCAATTCTACACATGTATGGGGGGGGGGCTCTGATGGGGTCCCAAAGTAAGGGGGAACTTCGCTTTGCTGAACTTCTTTCTGAATCCTAACATTTCCAAAAGCAGATTGGCACTTGGTGGAGCTCAGTCATGAAGATTGGGCCCCAAAAAAGTGAAAAGTCTAAACGGGACAACGAGGAGCCTTCGCTCAGCAAACAAGGTCATAGCGGCGGGGGTCGCAGGATATACCCGGGGCCCTCAGCATGCACTTGGGCCCCATTCACACTATGACATCATGAATTGCGGGCGGAATCGCCACGATTTCAAAACACTATTTTTTAGGAAATGAATAACAGCGCGCTCGGGTGCCATTCACTTTATTGAATCGAATTTTAATGAATGTCATCGCGGCAAACTGCATCACGTGAAGCGTGTCACCCGAAAGAAATTTGGGAGATTCTTTGGGCAACGTTTGCCGCGATTTATCGCGTGGCACTGACGCACTGCATTTATAGGTGCCATCAAACAGAATGGAACCTGAACAGAATGGAACCTGAACAGAATGGAACCTGAACAGAATGGAACCTGAACAGAATGGAACCTGAACACAATGGAACCTGAACACAATGGAACCTGAACACAATGGAACCTGAACACAATGGAACCTGAACAGAATGGAACCTGAACAGAATGGAACCTGAACAGAATGGAACCTGAACAGAATGGAACCTGAACAGAATGGAACCTGAACAGAATGGAACCTGAACAGAATGGAACCTGAACAGAATGGAACCTGAACAGAATGGAACCTGAACACGCTGTTGTGCTGATTTGTTATTTTAGCAAAACTTTATGAAATCGCAGCCATTCTGCTGGAGATTCTAAACACGCCAATGTGAATGTGGCCCCGTATGGGGAGCCAGGGAGGGAACATGGAAGGGAGAAGCAGTATTTGTAGGGGGGCTCTGGCTACATTTACACAGATTAATATAGACGGGGAAAAGAAAATATTTGAATGAAAATATATATATATATCTATCTATCTCTATATATATCTATATCTCACCCCTCCACACATCTAGGATTTGTCCGGCTAGGATTCCTGACCCCCCCAACACAGAAATCTTTGGTTGGATTAATAGGTTGAAATCCTCCCCCCCCCCCATCACGCCCCTCTTCATCTGGGTGCACGATCCATGTTTTAGTCACCATGACAACCTGTGCGGCTGATTCCGCCAGTCAGCTTGAAAAGTGCTAAAATATTAAAACTGGTTTAAAGACATTAGAAATAAGTGATCTATGACCGCGCAGAGCGCCGTGCGACACATGCCCGGCCTGAGATTCCTATACAGAGTACGGGGTCCCAATTCACTGACATCGAGCTGCAGTGTGCAGTACTGAATGAAATGTTACTCTGTGCACACGCACAGGATCCCCTCTCCCCCCTGCACACGCGCCGGGGGTCCCCTCTCCCCCCCCCCCCGCACACGCGCAGGATCTACGGTGTACACTTTACTTATATTGTGCACACGGCACTAGCAATGTTTTGCAGACGACCGCCCAATTCTATCACATTCACATAATACCCTAAAGGGAAAGGGGGGGGGGGGCTGGGGGAGGGGCTTCATCCCACTTCTTTCACTTTGAGTGGATTCAGTCTCCCAGACAAGTCGAGTCGGTAAATGTCCATAATGGGGACTGACAGCAATAAAAACATGACAGGTGTTCTCCAGAGCCTCCCCCATCCTCTGCAACTCTCTACCCCAATCTATCAGACTATCGCCTACTCTGCTCACTTTTAGGCAATCTCTGAAAACCGATCTCTTCAGGGAAGCCTATCCTGCCCTCAGCTAATAATGGAATCTTCTACTCCTCCTACCAGTCCATCCCCCACAGTTACTACCTTTTGTACCACTAGCCCCTCCCTCTTAGATTGTAAGATCCCAGGATCAGGGCCCTCCTATCCCTCTTGTATTGAACTGTATATTATATAGGGAGCGCTTGTTGGAGCCCAACCTCTGTAGCTGTAAGATAAAGGTGTGAGATGGATATCAGGGATGGATGGATGGATGGATGGGAGCCGTAACACTGAGGCAGCTCTTAGAGTGGAAGCAAGGCTCTAATGCAGTAACAAGGAAGAGGAGGGCGCCGCTAAGTGCAGTACTGACAATTTATTTAGTAAATGGATAAATTGCACTTACAAGAGATATAGTTAAAAAGACTCATCGTGTGGTATAGATCCAGGTGTGGTATAGATCCAGGTGTGGTATAGATCCAGGTGTGGTATAGATCCAGGTGTGGTATAGATCCAGGTGTGGTATAGATCCAGGTGTGGTATAGATCCAGGTGTGGTATAGATCCAGGTGTGACGTCCAGCAGCAAACTGTCTATAGGATCAGGAAGTAGAGTCCAGGATGTGCATCAAAAATGAAGCTTGGAGAGCAGAGTCAGATGTAGCAGGTGAAGGGGGCGGTAACGCATTTCGGAGCGCGCTCAATAGGCTCCTTCAGACCTGAGCCCCAGTGGAACCCTGACATAGTGTGAAGGGAATAGTCAGCACTGCACTTAGAGGCGCCTTCCTCTCTTCTTATTGATCTGTATTGTTACTGTATTGTCTTTCGTTATATTGTACAGCGCTGAGCAAAGTGTTGGCGCCATAAATCCTGTATAATAATAATAATAATAATAATAATAATAATAAATGATGACGTGTTCCAATCCCTCCATATTAAACTGACACTAAATAGGTTTTGCCTTTGGTTACACTTCTCAGCATCCCCGTGTGAACCCCTCCCGGCACCCAGAACCCGTCCCGTGTGCGTGAACCCCTCCCGGCACCCAGGACCCGCCCCGTGTGCGTGAACCCCTCCCGGCACCCGGCTCATGTGCGTGAACCCCTCCTGGCACCCAAGACCCGGCTCATGTGCGAGAACCCGTCCCGGCACCCAAGACCCGGCTCATGTGCGTGAACCCGTCCCGGCACCCAAGACCCGGCTCATGTGCGTGAACCCCTCCCGGCACCCAGGAACTGGCTCGTGTGTGAACCGGACCCGGGTCGTGTGTGAACCGGACCCGGGTCGTGCGTGAACCCCTTCCGGCACGCAGGACCCGGCTCATGTGCGTGAACCCCTCCTGGCACCCAGGATCCGGCTCATGTGCGTGAACCCCTCCTGGCACCCAGGATCCGGCTCATGTGCATGAACCCCTCCCGGCACCCAAGACGCGGCTCATGTGTGTGAACCCCTCCCGGCACCCAAGACCCGGCTCATGTGTGTGAACCCCTCCCGGCACCCAAGACCCGGCTCATGTGTGTGAACCCCTCCTGGTACCCAGGATCCGGCTCATGTGTGTGAACCCCTCCTGGTACCCAGGATCCGGCTCATGTGCGTGAACCCCTCCCGGCACCCAAGACCCGGCTCATGTGTGTGAACCCCTCCCGGCACCCAAATCATCCCCACCACCTCCATAGCCCACAGTGCCGCCGCTGTTCAGGTTAACAGGCATCACATGGCACACTCCTCCACCTGATCTCACATCTGTAAAGCTCGGACTTTTTTGTTGCTCATTATGAAAAGATAATTTAACTCTCAAAATGGTTACTTAACTATTCTTTCCGATGTCATACCCTCCTCGCCCCGCCCATAATGCCCTCCGACCTTCCATCACTGCCTTCCTCTGGATCAACTGTGGGTGGAGGATTAGAACTTGTTTTTTTGTTTATGGCTGAACTGGATGGACTTGTCAGTTTTCAGCCAGACTAACTATGGAACTATTTCCCACAGATCTGCCTGTTATGCCCCCGCACCCATCTCCAGCACACGGGGGGAAATCGCTGTAAGTTATGTATGTATATCCCCCACCTATCCTAATCTGGAACACACACGCACACGCAGACACACACACACACAGACACACACACGCAGACACACACACGCAGACACACACACGCAGACACACACACGCAGACACACACACGCAGACACACACACGCTGCAGCCAAAAGAATAAATGGCGGACATTTCTAACAATTCTTCTGCTTTCACTGGAGCTTTTTAAACTTTCAGTCTGACGGCTACGAGGGACCCGAACCCCACCGAGGCTCACATTAGACCAAATCACGTAAGCCTGTTCACACTCGTGCGACCTGTCATGTGACCGTGGGGTCCAAAGTCACACCCCATGTTTCCTAATGAGTACCATTATCTCCGCGACTTGAAAGCAGTTCCTGCACTACTTTGGTTCAAGTTTCATTCGATTTGAGGGCCGTAGACTTCAATGTAAACCCTCCAGAGATGCATGAAAGTCACAACTAATTGATGTACATGCGACTTTGAAGAGCACAATCATCCTCGGTCAATGCCAAAGTCGCATCAAAGTTACTCATCCAAAGTCGCATCAAGTCGCACTGTAAAGTCGCAATGAAAATCACATGACTTTGAAGTCCCGTGTGAACGGGGCCTTAGGCTCCATGTACACTGCTGCTCCTCAACTCCATAACAGCCTGTGTGTCCATCTACCACATCGGCCTTTATTATTATTATTATTATTATTATTCAGGACTTATATTATTATTATTATACAGGATTTATATTATTATTATACAGGATTTATATTATTATTATTATACAGGACTTATATTATTATTATACAGGATTTATATTATTATTATACAGGATTTATATTATTATTATACAGGATTTATATTATTATTATTCAGGATTTATATTATTATTCAGGATTTATATTATTATTCAGGATTTATATTATTATTATTATACAGGATTTATATTATTATTCAGGATTTATATTATTATTATTATACAGGATTTATATTATTATTATTATTATTATTATTATACAGGATTTATATTATTATTATACAGGATTTATATTATTATTATACAGGATTTATATTATTATTATTGCACAGGATTTATATTATTATTATTGCACAGGATTTATATTATACAGGATTTATATTATACAGGATTTATATTATACAGGATTTATATTATTATTATTATACAGGATTTATGGCGCCGACAGTTTGCTCGGCGCTTTATATTATGGAGCGGGACAATACAGCAACAATACAGTTCAACACAAGAGGGACTAGAGGGCGCTGATCCTGGGAGCTTACAATCTAGGAGGGAGGGGCTGATCCTGGGAGCTTACAATCTAGGAGGGAGGGCCTGATCCTGGGAGCTTACAATCTAGGAGGGAGGGGCTGATCCTGGGAGCTTACAATCTAGGAGGGAGGGCCTGATCCTGGGAGCTTACAATCTAGGAGACCTTTAGCAGAGTTTAGGAGCTTCTGCATCTAGCTGAGGCTAAACCTCCCTCTTCTGAACGCAGAAAAATCGTATTCAGGAGAGGAACGTTCTGACCGCCGGCTGCAAGAAAACACAAAAGGCACCAAAACCACGGACTGCAGGTACTGCGTTATCCCGCGGCCGGTGCTCAGGGTTGGCTCATGTACACGGAGTCACTCCTCTCCATTACACAGGAGGGGCATTGCTTTCAAGATCACAGAAGCGGTGGAGGAAAAAAATGACTACGCTGTTCGAGATGTCAGTTCAGGAAGTTAGAAGTACAGAAGATTTCTGACAGTGTTAATGGGAAAATTCTGCTTTTGAAGAAAATGTACTCCTGAAAACAAACCAAGAAAATAAAAAACACCTCAAACCAAAACACAAGATAAAAAAAAAACAAAAAAAAAAACAAAAACACAGCTATAGAAAAAAAAATTAAAAACGAACCAAAAACACAGCTACAGAACAAAAAATAAACCAAAAACCAAAAACACAGCAACAGAACAAAAAACAAAAACCCAAACAAGGAAAAAGGAGCCATCATATCCAAGGAGTTATCAGCTGCATTTTATTCATCTCGATTCCAATACACAACGGCTCTGAATATTTCTTCAGCTAAAGCGGGTTTATACATTGGAGAAGTAAAGACACAAATGTGCAAATAGACAATTAAAAAGGAAAAGTTAACAAGTGAGCCCCGCCCACCTGCAGCCGAATGTTCAATGACTTTCCGATGACTCTGGCAGGGTGAGAAGGCAGAGTGCTTGTAGCATCCAGAGCTGCACCTCTTCCACATGACTTCCGGGGGGGAAGCCCGCCAGGGCAATCCTCCCACTAGAATCGCATGTCCAGGTGACACCAGAGGACAGCGCAGTACACAGGAGCCGCAGAGACCCAGCAGGATGACGTCATACAGCGGCACCACAGCTGGAGCTCCGAGTCTCCGAGGCCCCAACACGACACAAGGAACGCTGACAACGGTTTTTACAATCTCTATTACATCATGTAAATGTTTGCCAATCTGACACAGTGAGGGCCGGTTCACACTCCATGCGTTTCAGTTGCTTTTTTTCTGCATCCAAAAACGCACAGAAAGCAGGTGATCTGGTTGTCAGTGTCATCGGTCACATCAGCGCTTGCAGTTCCGGTTGCAAAGACAAAAGCTGCATTTTTCCTTAACAGAACTGTACTGGAATCCAGTAAAACGCATCAAAAACACCCCGGAACGCACATGTCCCTATCAGGGGCGGACTGACAACTCATGAAGCCCCCGGGCAATAGGGGATCATGGGGCCCCGTGTCCTCACCCACACTAAAACCACACCCAAAAAAAAGCCTATAAAAAAAGGTACTAGGGGCATTTCATGGGGCCCCCTACTGACCCCGGGCCCTCAGGCAGTGCCCGAGTGCCCTATTTAAATTTAAGAGAAAGGAGGGAAAAATAATGAACTGGAATACGTAAAAAAATGCACCAAAAACACGCATGCGGAACGCATCTGGACAGAGTTTCTATAGTGTGACCGACCCTAAACCCAATTTATCCTTTTTTGTGATCTCACATTATATTGTGACGCGACGCAGTTTCACGCGCATATCTTACCATACACACCGATATCAACCAGCCGTACGGTATTGGCCAGCACTGTGAAGCAACGTTTTTTTTTGCAATAGAATACAAAATGCAAATGTGAATGAGGCCCTCCATGCTGGTGAATCTGGTCAGGTGGGCAAACACATCGATATATTGTAGCGCTGAGCAAACTGTTGGAGTCATAAATCCTGAATAATAATAATAAATAATATCCAGTTTTAGAACAGAAGAAGCCGATGGAAATTCAGGCAAAAAAAAAAATAAAAAACACGCAACAAAGCGGGGAAATGATTCTCCATTTCAGCTCTCAGCTGCCACAATTACCTCCATGAATACCTGAATGGGCTCCCATGGAGAGGCCGGCGGGGCTCAGTTACCGCAGAAACATCAAATCCAACTTTATCAAAGAAACGACACAAAAGGTCTGCAGCAGGTCTGTGGTTACAACAAGCACCTCCTCTGATCCTGAACCTTCGGCTGTTCCTTGTAACCCGTCACATGCGGCCGCTGCAGTCAGGTTCACACTAGCGAGCATTTTATTGTGACCTGAATTGCACCGAATTGCATGCCAAGGAAATGTCATCGTTTTCATCGATGCGACTCAGATTGGTGCGATTTTGGAAAAGGTTCCCGAACTACAATTTACACGCAATTATATGGTGCGGCTGCATATTCTATGGGACTAATTCGCAGTGTAAAATGCATCAAAGTCGCATCGCAGTAGTGAGAACTGAGCCTTCGCTCAGGCTGAGATATTATTATACAGTATTTATAAAGCGCCAACAGTTTGCTCAGCGCTGTACATTACAATGGGAGACAATACAGGAGACCGTACAATACAATGCGATACACGAGGGGCTCGAGGGCCCTGATCCTGGGAGCTTACAGTCTAGGAGGGAGGGGGTAGTGGTACAGGAGGGAGTGGCTGTGGGGGATGGAGTGGTGGGAGGAGTGGAGGAGATTGGCAGTTAGCAGGGGGTGGGGTAGGCTTCCCTGAAGAGATATGCGGTGCAGTATATTGCATGTGATTTGCACAGGAACTGCACTTCGATTGCACCACACACAAATCTCATGTAATCTGCAGAGTTGTACATTGTGTATGGCTCTAATCGCACCGCACCCAAAACATGCAGGACCCTTTTTTTGGTCCGCACTAGAATCGGATCGCACGGGTATTCACATCTATGCGATCCGATTCTGCACATCGCACCGCGTTTTGCAGACCGCTTTCAGGGTGTTAACATACACACAGCGGTTCGCAGGAACGAGGTGCGAGTCTGATGCGGTGCAGAATTCACACTGAAAACACTGAATTCCGCACCTCATCAGTGTGAACCCGGCTCAAAGAAAACTAGGTGTTTGTTTTTGTTTTTATGTATCTAGTTTGCTTTGAGCCGGGTTCACACTGATGAGGTGCGGAATTCGCAGTGTTTTCTGTGCAAACCAGGGCTCAAAGCAAACGCATATATATATATACAGTTGTGTTCAAAATAATATCCGTGTGATGAAAGTGACTAAAGCTGCAAATCCTTCTAATCCTTTTATTTCCATCCACACAAATGCATTGGGAACACGACACATTCTATTCCAAATCACAACATGAAGAAAAATACATCAAATTGTGTTGTTCCTCTAAAAAAAATGGAAGAAAAGTGAATATTAGACGGTTCAAAAAAATGGCCGTGTTTGTATTCTTCTTTACAAACTCCAACATTCACTATATAAACTGAGAAATGTTTGAAGATTTTGCTTTCCTTTGAATGACTTCATGAATATTTGGTTGTAGTCGCACTGTTTCTGAGGACTGCTGTACATCTGTGTTGCATGGAGTCCCCCAACTTCTGGCCCCTGTGATCAGGTATTCCAGCCCAGGATGATTGGACCACATTCCACAGTTCTTCTCGATTTCTTGGTTTTGCCTCCGAAACGGCATTTTTGATGTCACCCACAAGTGTTCTATTGGATGAAGATCCGGGGATTGGGCTGGCCACTCCATAACGTCCATCTTGTTGGTCTGGAACCAAGATGTTGCACGTTTACTGGTGTGTTTGGGGTCGTTGTCTTGTTGGAACACCCATTTCAAGGGCATTTCCTCTTCAGCATAAGGCAGCATGACCTCATCAAGTATTCTGATGGATTCAAACTGATCCATGATCCCTGGTATGCGATAAATAGGCCCAACACCGTAGTATGAGAAACATCCCCATATCATGATGCTTGCACCACCATGCTTCACGGTCTTCACAGTGTACCGTGGCCTGAATTCAGTGTTTGGGGGTCGTCTGACAAACTGTCTCCGCCCACTAGACCCAAAAAGAACAATCTTACTTCCATCAGTCCACAAAATGTTGCCCCATTTCTCTTTAGGCCGGTCAATGCGCTCTTTGGCAGATTGTAACCTCTTCAGCACATGTCTTTTTCCCAACAGTGGGACTTTGCGGGGACTTCTTGCAGATAGCTTGGCTTCACATCGGCGTCTTCTAATTGTAACAGTCCTCACAGGGAACGTCACACCTTCTTTCATCTTCCTGGAGCTGATTGTTGGCTGAGTCCTCACAGGGAACGTCACACCTTCTTTCATCTTCCTGGAGCCGATTGTTGGCCGAGTCCTCACAGGGAACGTCACACCTTCTTTCATCTTCCTGGAGCTGATTGTTGGCTGAGTCCGCGCCATGTTGGCTATTCTTCTATCCATTCCAATGGTAGTTTTTCGCTTTCTTCCGCGTCTTTCAGGTTTTGGTTGCCATTTTAAAGCATTTGCCATCATTTTAGCTGAGCAGCCGATCATTTTCTGCACTTCTTTATATGTTTTCCCCTCTCCAATCAACTTTTTTATCAAGGTACGCTGTTCTTCTGAACAATGTCTGGAACGAGCCATTTTCCTCAGAATTTCAGAGAGAAATGCGCTGTAACCGGCATGTCCAACATTTGCTGCCTTCCTTCCTTAAATAAGGGCAATCATTGCCACCTGTTTATCAAAGAATGAATGACGTCACTAATAGAACTCCACACTGCTATTATTGTGAACACGCCCCTTTCAATGAGCGATTCAATGACACAGAATCAGCAGCATGCATGTCATGACTGTTGGGTCTGTTGGATTTCTATGACTCTACTACACCTGCTAGGAAATTATTTGCCATGTAGAAATATCATTTCCACCAAAAACAGTGATTGATCCGGTTAGTGATGTCTGACGGCTATTATTTTCAACACAAATATATATATATATATATATATACACACACACATATATACACACATATACACACATATATATCTATCTATCTCAAAAACAAAACAAGATTCTTAAACTGAGACATCTTACAAGCAACCAAGAAAGTCCAGGGAATTTCAGATGTGATCACTCCATAGGTTCTCCAATGCAGGCCAGAGAAAAGGCAGGATTGTGCATCAGCAGCTAGCAGGGCATGCTGGGAATTGTAGTTCCAGAACCAGCAGCTGCAAATTGCCTCTGGATCTAACAAGGTGCCAACCAAGAACAGAGTCAAACACAATCTGAAAGTGTCAAAGCCCTGCAACACGAAATGCATGCGATTTCCCATCAGAGGACGCCTGAATGAAAGTATTTATAGCCTACATTTCCCTGTAGATTAGGATAGAATAGGGAAGGATTAGAACTGTCAGGTCTTGCTGCCATCCAGGGCTCAGTGATAGAGATTCCTCCTCCGCCCCGGGGAGAGGAAGTGAGGAATCGCTCAAACAGCAACACATACCAAGTATAAAAACAAAAAAACAAAAACCACAACCCTTCCAAACACTCTCCAAAACAAACGTTTTGCCTAACTTTTTTCAGATGCCGTAGCTCGCTAGATTTCTCACAAGTATATTTGTATGTATAGAATGCGATGCACTGCAATTAAACCACAAAAGCAAAACAAAACAAGTGTCCAAATTAAAAAGTCTAAATTAAAAAAAAAAAAAAAAAAAAAAAAAAGTGTTGAAAGATGAGAATTGAGCCCAGATTCACACAGATTTGACTTTGCACCAGTTTCTGTGCGATTTGCGCACAGCATCATAATCGCACCCCGTTCATGCGAACCACTGTGGGTGTGTATTTTAAGTTAAACACCCTGAAATCAGTTTGCAAAACACAGTGCGATGTGCAGAATCAGATCACACCCATATGATCATATTCTAGTGCGTGAAAAAAAAAAAAAAGGGGTCCTGCACCATTCTGGAGCGGATGTGTTGAGAATTGAGTCATACAAAATGTACAGCTCAAATTTCACCACAGAAATCGCATGTGATTTCTCAGGAATGCAGTGCGGTTCATGTGCATAGCACATGCGATGTGCTGCACCGCATCAGTGTGAACCCGTGCTCAATCTTCAATAAAACTTCTGGTTCATTTCTGGTAAAACATGACGACATCACAACAGGCTCCACCCTACGCGTTTCATCATAAACGCCCCAAGGATATCTGACGAAACGCGTAGGGTGGAGTGTTATGACATACTCACGGCTTACTGGAAGTGAAACAGACATTTTTAGATTGGGTGATTATAGACAGCGCAGTTCATCTTGCTTTGTCTGTAAATGCAATGTTAGTAGCTTTAGCCCGGGTTCACGCTGATGCGGTGCAGAAATCGCAGCGTCTTGTGTGAATTCCGAACCGCATCAGAATCACACCCTGTTCATGCGAACAGCTGTGGGTGTATGTTAACACCCTGAAAGCGGTTGGCAAAAAGCGGTGCGATGTGCAGAATCGGTGTGAATACCCATGCGATCCGATTTTAGTGCGGACCCGAAAAAGGTTCCAGTGTGTTTCTGGTGCGGTGCAATTAGAGCCAAAATGTACAGCTCGCATGTGATTTGCAGGGAATGCGGTGCGGTTCCTGTGCGAATCACATGCGATATACCGCACATATACGAACCCGGGCTGAATAAATGTTTTTCACACTATGTGGAGTATGTGATGTTTACTGGCATTCACCCGCATGCATGGATCCTTGGCTGGGGGGTGAAAGTTGTGGCGACCACTTCTATAGGGGGAGAGATTTGAGGGCCGGGAATGAGGATCCAGATGCAACCTCAAAGCGTTGTTTTAGCGCGTTCGGTAGCAGATTTGAGTGGATGGTGGTGGCGGCACGGAGAAGTAGTTATATATTGAAGATTGAATTCTTTTCTTGCAACACTTTATTTTGGACACATTGATATTTTCGTGGTGTATACATATCGTTCGCGGTGAACAATCTCGCGCTGTGCTGGCAGCTCATACATTTTCGTATCCTACGAGCGCAGTTACTACTTTGGTTCTTTGTATCTGCATTCAATATATATTGGTACTACGAGCCTTTTTAGGCCGGGTTCACATACATGCGGTGCGGTATATCGCATGTGATTCGCACAGGAGCCGCACCGCATTCCTCTGCAGATCACATGTGATTTGTGTGCGGTGCGATCGGAGTCGTACATTGTGTATGGCTCTAATCGCACCAAATAGGCGCAGGACCCTTTTTTTGGGTCCGCACTAGAATCGGATCGCACGGGTATTCACACCTTTGTGATCCGATTCTGCACATCACACCGATTTCAGGGTGTTCGCATACACACCCGCATCCTTTTTTTTTTATTTAGCTATGTGTTTCTTGTTATGACCATAACCTACCACCAAACAGCAACCCAAAATAAATTCTCCAGCTCTTGACGATCGCAGCGATACCATATATGTGTATGTTATTTGTTGTTTGTACCCGGAGTACAGCCCAGAAACCATAGTGCACATTTTGTTTTTGTTTTTTTTTTTTTTACCTAAAACACACTAACACTAACTGACACTGACATTAACACTAACTGACACTGATACCAATTTTTTTTTAAATCTTGACCCTGACCTAAACACTAACCCTGGCACTGAACTAGATCAAACCTTGATCTAGGTATTTTTTTTTATTTTTTATTTTTTTAATATTTATTTATTTCTCTTTTTTTTTTACAAACTTTTTTTTTTTCTTCTCTCTGACAGGAGTTTGAGAGATACAATGTATCTCTCTTCTCCATTCATAGAGAGAGAGAGAAAAAAAACAAGGGGGCCGGGCTGCACAGTGACTGATCACTGTGATAGCCAATCAGAGGCTATCACAGCGATCATGTGACCCGGGACCCGGTGCTCTCAGTGACACCGCGGTCTCGGTGCTGGGAGCACGCTGAGGGGCGCGCTCCCAACACAAAGACAGGTACGCAAAAGCAAAGCCCAGGTCCGTGAGGCCGCATATTTGTGTTACGTCGGCGTCAAGGGGTTAAAGAGCCCCATCATGGGGAAAGTCGCATGTACAGGAGAGATGTACTGAAATACTCCAACAGCCACTCACAGACTAGATTGACACATTTTCATTGGAAAGCCTTCAGACGGCAGAACCCCGAGCAGACCGAACCATAGATCAGCACAGGCCGCCATACTGTACCTTTTTCCCGGTTTGTTTCTCCACCATGTCGTAGCTTAGAGAGAATTCTTCTGGCTGTGGTGTTTTAGAACACCCACCCTTGGGCATCGTTTTGCCTTCCCTACTTGACCTTCATTTACTCCCCTATCGCTTCGTCATCAACAGTCTAAAAAGAGAAGAAAAAAAAACACGGAATTATTAAAAAACATAAATAGTTCCCATTACAAGTAACAAGAATGTGACAAGTTATTAGCATTGATCTCATTCTGGTGTAGAATTCCAGAAGCCGCATTGATTGCGTCACGTCAGGAACCAGCCTTCTGCTAACTCAGACCACACATTGAAAGATCTGGCACTAGGAAAGCACAAACAAGGAAGGCTGAAGGAATAGAAACCGCACCAAGGGGAGGGCAAGAGGGCGGGGAGAGCAAAGGGCGGGAGGGCAAGAGGGCGGGAGGGCAAGAGGGCGAAAGGGCAAGAGGGCGGGAGGGCAAGAGGGCGGGAGGGCAAGAGGGCGGGAGGGCAAGAGGGCGGGAGGGCAAGAGGGCGGGAGGGCAAGAGGGCGGGAGGGCAAGAGGGCGGGAGGGCAAGAGGGCGGGAGGGCAAGAGGGCGGGAGGGCAAGAGGGCGGGAGGGCAAGAGGGCGGGAGGGCAAGAGGGCGGGAGGGCAAGAGGGCGGGAGGGCAAGAGGGCGGGAGGGCAAGAGGGCGGGAGGGCAAGAGGGCGGGAGGGCAAGAGGGCGGGAGGGCAAGAGGGCGGGAGGGCAAGAGGGCGGGAGGGCAAGAGGGCGGGAGGGCAAGAGGGCGGGAGGGCAAGAGGGCGGGAGGGCAAGAGGGCGGGAGGGCAAGAGGGCGGGAGAGCGGGAGGGCGGGAGAGCGGGAGGGCGGGAGAGCAGAGGGCGGGAGAGCAGAGGGCGGGAGAGCAGAGGGCGGGAGAGCAGAGGGCGGGAGAGCAGAGGGCGGGAGAGCAGAGGGCGGGAGAGCAGAGGGCGGAAAGTAAAGGGCAAAAGGGCAGAGTGTAAAGGGCAAATCCGATCTCACTGGCTGAAGGTTTATTCCAAGACTCGAACACACGGCTAAATGGCTACAGACATCAGGCAAAATGTAGAACACATTGACCATAGAGCTCCATATTAGAATTCCACCGGTTTTATTACAAAATATACTTGCTGACCCTGTTGGTTGACCACGATTCCAAAACCACCCATAAATGCCCAATCCCACCCAGATCACTTCTCTGCAATTCCAACTGCCAAAAATGGTCCCGTGCAAGGATGATGGGCGCTGTAGTTTAACCGCCTGCCCGCCGCCCCATAGAAGATGTACTGCTACAGGGCAGCTTCGCTTGGGCAAGAATACGTAAATATATGTGATTTTGCATTGCTGAGTAGGGGGCGTGCGTGCTGCCCTACCCGTGCTGCTATTGGCTGGCTCCTAGGGATGTTAATCACCGGGCGACGGTCAGCGATTTTCACCCGGGACTCCGTGGTTGTCGGCGAAGCTGAGAGGGGAAGAGATCTGGGTGTAAACACAGATCTCCTGTCAGCATGGATGAGCTGCTTTCTTTCTGCAGAACAGAGTGCCTAAAACTGGTACGAGCATCAGAACTAGACCACAGAGCAATGGCAGGTGGTGTCTTCAAGGTGTTGACTTGGCCTTCAGATCTCAATCCAGTTAAGCATCGTTGGGAAATGCAGGAAAAAGGAGTCTGATCCATGGAGGCCCCACCTCAACTTCCAGGACTGAAAGGTAGTGACGGCTTGGTGCCGATACCACAGGGTACCTTCAAAGGTCTAGTGGAGTCCATGGTGAGATGGGTCAGGGCTGTTTTTGTGGGGGACCTACTCATTAGGTGGGTGGTGGTCATCTTGTGGCTGATTGGTGCATACAGACTTCTACAATTTGCCCCATTGAGCTCCGAAACTGGACAGAAGTTGCAGCAAAAACAGTCGAAGAAGAAAGGTTGGCCAAGCGATGAGTCAATACAAGAAGACGGCCCACATAGAGACCCGACATTGTTATGATTTACTGCTCTACAAAACATTCTGACAATTTGAAAAGCGAAGGCCCGCCGCACCGCCCCCGCATCGCAGGCCCGCCGCACCGCCCCGCAACGCAGGTCCGCCGCACCGTCCCCGCATCCCAGGCCCGCTGCACCGTCCCCATCCCCGCATCGCAGGCCCGCCGCACCGTCCCCATCCCCGCATCGCAGGCCCGCCGCACCGTCCCCATCCCCGCATCGCAGGCCCGCCGCACCGTCCCCGCATCGCAGGTCCGCCGCACCTGCACCGTCCCCGCATCGCAGGCCCGCCGCACCGTCCCCGCATCGCAGGCCCGCCGCACCGTCCCCATCCCCGCATCGCAGGCCCGCCGCACCGTCCCCGCATCGCAGGTCCGCCGCACCTGCACCGTCCCCGCATCGCAGGCCCGCCGCACCTGCACCGTCCCCGCATCGCAGGCCCGCCGCACCGTCCCCGCATCGCAGGCCCGCCGCACCGTCCCCGCATCGCAGGCCCGCCGCACCGTCCCCGCATCGCAGGTCCGCCGCACCGTCCCCGCATCGCAGGTCCGCCGCACCGTCCCCGCATCGCAGGTCCGCCGCACCTTCCCCATCCCCGCATCCCAGGCCCGCCGCACCGTCCCCGCATCCCAGGCCCGCCGCACCGTCCCCGCATCCCAGGCCCGCCGCACCGTCCCCGCATCGCAGGTCCGCCGCGCCGCACCTTCCCCGCATCGCAGGCCCGCCGCACCGTCCCCATCCCCGCATCGCAGGCCCGCCGCACCGTCCCCGCATCGCAGGTCTGCCGCACCTGCACCGTCCCCGCATCGCAGGCCCGCCGCACCTTCACCATCCCCACATCACAGACCATGCAAGCACCGGCTTCATGTAGACGGTTCCTTCTGCTGGCACAGGACAAAACATTGACATGATGTGCGCACGGTCCCATCTTGGCCGGAGACCAGAGCACACGCTCTCCACAGTCATTACATGAATTCTGCCGTCTTCCCGTAAATAAATCCCATCCTATCAAACGCCTGAAACGCTGCTCAGTCACATCAGGGGGGGGGTGGGGTCGATTCGAACCACAATAAAGCCCCAGGCACACTGCCAGTTCATTCCGTGAGCCTTCCACAAGTGACCCCGGCATCGCATCAATGTCTGGTTGCTGTGGCATTGCACCAGAATCTCATCACTCAAAGCAGAGAAATAAATGGTGTCAGATAATCCAACTGAACAAACCTCAGGAGCAGCAATGCTCAAGTGCCATTATCAGAGCTGCATGGGGCCCCATACCCCCATCCTGACAGTGCTATGGGGCCCCATACCCCCATCCTGACAGTGCTAAGGGGCCCCATACCCCCATCCTGACAGTGCTATGGGGCCCCATACCCCCATCCTGACAGTGCTATGGGGCCCCATACCCCCATCCTGACAGTGCTAAGGGGCCCCATACCCCCATCCTGACAGTGCTATGGGGCCCCATACCCCCATCCTGACAGTGCTATGGGGCCCCATACCCCCATCCTGACAGTGCTAAGGGGCCCTATACCCCCATCCTGACAGTGCTATGGGGCCCCATACCCCCATCCTGACAGTGCTATGGGGCTCCATACCCCCATCCTGACAGTGCTAAGGGGCCCCATACCCCCATCCTGACAGGGCTCTGCTCCCTAAAAAAAGAAAGGACAGTTTACTATGCTTCGGATGTGAATGAACACAGTGAGTGACTGGTATTGATCTGTCATTGTGTTTATTCAGGAAAGGAGAGGGCTGGTAAATGTGACACTTAGCAGACCCTTCCCCCTCTCTCTATTCTGAATTGTGTGCTTGCAGCTACCGGTGGGAAGTAGAAGGAAGCTGACACCGCGGGGGTGGGGAACACCAGGGGAAACGTACAGTGCACTGGGAGGGTGATCGGCATGGTGGAGGGGCGACACTTACTGGAACGGATCCCCTGTATGGCTCTCTGCAGCAGCTGAAAGCCAGCAGGAGGGAGAGGAGAAGCCGGTTTTCAGCTGCTGCAGAGAGCCATACAGGGGATCGGTTCCAGTTACTGGCCACCTCGTGCCGATCCCCTCCCACACACACGTGATTTTGCGCCCCGTGTCGCCCTGTAGCAGTAGTTCTGTCATGGGGTGGACAGGAAGCGGTTACTGAACCGTCACACATTTCATAGCGTTGGATCGGCCAGCGACCTGCCCGCAGTCCTTCTGCTCAATTCAATGGTGTCACCGCATTGTGTTCTATCCTGTGGTGGGAAGTGCACTGGAAGGACAGGCCAGTCCCACCACACGCTGTGAAGGGACCCCAAGGGGCCCCAGGCCTTATTCTGCATGAAGTCTATTTTCAGTAAACAAGAAATGGAAAGGAGGAATTTCAGCAACGCATGGAAGTCGGAGGAGCGCGGTCTATAATGCAGGTAATACAGGAGACATAAATGGGAGATCAGTATTCTGGAGATGCGGCCGTCATCGTCACACCGCCTTTAATCTAGACGCCGCGATTATTCCTCGCCTCGGTGAGAGCGGCGCACTAACATCGCATGACAAAAGGTTTCACAGGACGGGGCTGAGTTGCCAGGAAACCAGGTCAGGAATAAACACGGATCCGACAAACACTCAGGTACATGTTGTAACCAGACCGACCCTGAAGTGCCATCTGGAGCCAAAGAATATGAGATCCCACATGGCTTCCGGGGACTTCCCTGTCCAACCTAAAGGCCTGACCAGGTAGGAGCAGCAATGTGCCAGGACCCAGACGTTCCGTGTGATCGAAGGAGAAATACCAGGGCGGCCATTGCTGACCTGCTGGGGCCCTCACACCATTGCCGGGACCGGGGCCCTCACACCATTGCTCGGCCTTCAAGGAGTCCCTGGAAGTACAGGAGGACCCAGACGTTCCGTGTGATCGAAGGAGGAGAAATACCAGGGCGGCCATTGCTGACCTGCCGGGACTGGGGCCCGCGCGCCACCGCCGGGACTGGGGCCCACACGCCACCGGACGGGACTGGGGCCCTCACGCCACCGGACGGGACTGGGGCCCTCACGCCACCGGACGGGACTGGGGCCCTCACGCCACCGGACGGGACTGGGGCCCTCACGCCACCGGACGGGACTGGGGCCCTCACGCCACCGGACGGGACTGGGGCCCTCACGCCACCGGACGGGACTGGGGCCCTCACGCCACCGGACGGGACTGGGGCCCTCACGCCACCGGACGGGACTGGGGCCCTCACGCCACCGGACGGGACTGGGGCCCTCACGCCACCGGACGGGACTGGGGCCCTCACGCCACCGGACGGGACTGGGGCCCTCACGCCACCGGACGGGACTGGGGCCCTCACGCCACCGGACGGGACTGGGGCCCTCACGCCACCGGACGGGACTGGGGCCCTCACGCCACCGGACGGGACTGGGGCCCTCACGCCACCGGACGGGACTGGGGCCCTCACGCCACCGGACGGGACTGGGGCCCTCACGCCACCGCCGGGACTGGGGCCCTCACACCATTGCTCGGCCTTCAAGGAGTCCCTGGAAGTACAGGAGGACCCAGACGTTCCATGTGATCGAAGGAGGAGAAATACCAGGGCGGCCATTGCTGACCTGCCGGGACTGGGGCCCGCGCGCCATTACCGGGACTGGGGCCCACACACTATCGCTCGGCCTTCAAGGAGTCCCTGGAAGTACAGGAGGACCCGGCTTTCGGACGGACATTTGATAAAGATATCAGAAGTGACAGTTACTCATTTCTTTAAATGCCAGTTGCAATTTAATCCCTCAGTGACTGAGGGCAAAACTAAGTCGTCCTGCACACGGGACGTTTTTACAGCGGCTGCTTTTGATGTTTTTTACTACATCCAGTAACCCCCCAGCATGTTCTCCTATGTGTCCGTACACACAGACCGGAATCAACGCGTGTTCTATGTGTCCGTACACACAGACCGGAATCAACGCGTGTTCTATGTGTCCGTACACACAGACCGGAATCAACGCGTGTTCTCCTATGTGTCCGTACACACAGACCGGAATCAACGCGTGTTCTCCTCAGTGTCCGTACACACAGACCGGAATCAACGCATGTTCTCCTATGTGTCCGTACACACAGACCGGAATCAACGCATGTTCTCCTATGTGTCCGTACACACAGACCGGAATCAACGCATGTTCTCCTATGTGTCCGTACACACAGACTGGAATCAACGCATGTTCTCCTTGGTGTCCGTACACACAGACTGGAATCAACGCATGTTCTCCTATGTGTCCGTACACACAGACTGGAATCAACGCGTGTTCTCCTATGTGTCCGTACACACAGACCGGAATCAACGCGTGTTCTATGTGTCCGTACACACAGACCGGAATCAACGCGTGTTCTATGTGTCCGTACACACAGACCGGAATCAACGCGTGTTCTCCTATGTGTCCGTACACACAGACCGGAATCAACGCGTGTTCTCCTCAGTGTCCGTACACACAGACCGGAATCAACGCATGTTCTCCTATGTGTCCGTACACACAGACTGGAATCAACGCATGTTCTCCTATGTGTCCGTACACACAGACCGGAATCAACGCATGTTCTCCTATGTGTCCGTACACACAGACTGGAATCAACGCATGTTCTCCTATGTGTCCGTACACACAGACTGGAATCAACGCATGTTCTCCTATGTGTCCGTACACACAGACCGGAATCAACGCATGTTCTCCTATGTGTCCGTACACACAGACTGGAATCAACGCATGTTCTCCTATGTGTCCGTACACACAGACCGGAATGTTTTTTGGCAGGGACGTATTTTGGCTAGAAATAAACCCAGGACCAGAGGGTTTCTAGGAACACAAACGCTGAAAAACGGGAAAAGAATTTTTTTTTTTTTGGTAATAAAAAACCCGCTAAAAATGCAAACGCGATAAAAGCCACTGAGACTCATGTTTTTAGCGCGACTTTACGCCGGCAATGTTACCAGCATACCCCCCCCCCCCCATGTGCATGGAGCCCAACGGTAACGTCTAAACACAATTATGCAACTTTGACATGTGAGTGCAAAACTGTGCATATAAGCACTGACACGGAACGCTGGTCACCCCGACTGGGTGATTCTGTCAGAGAACGGCTCCCTCCCCCGTGGGACGCAGGACAGATGTTCTAGCCGGGCTTTGCACCCAAGACTAGACGGCTGCCATGCAAACCGGAACGACTACTGACCTGAAAATACAGATATTTACACACTTCAGGAATCGGGGCGTCCACACACATGAACACACTTCAGGAATCGGGGCGTCCACACACATGAACACACTTCAGGAATCGGGGCGTCCACACACATGAACACACTTCAGGAATCGGGGCGTCCACACACATGAACACACTTCAGGAATCGGGGCGTCCACACATGAACAAAACGTGACAACTCAACACCCGAAGTGCACAGCTAGGGGCACCCAGTGGGAGAAAGACAGTAAACACAACACCTTAACCCCCCCAGCGGTCTGTCAGGGTTTCTGTGCTCAAAGCGGTACTTTTTTTTGCATGGAAATGTTTTTTTATTGTAGGCCTGTAATTCTTAGGAATATCTCACTGAAATCTGTCCCAACAAGAGTCTAGTAAACCTCCCGGGAGGATAAAACTTGTAACACGAAATCATAAATTATAATTTAATAATCATACAAAATAATTTAATTCAATAATATAATCGAACCAAAAACACTGAAATGTGAAATATAGCGCCAAGTTCACACATCGCTGAGCTCAGTCGCAAAATCGTTTTCAGTGTCTGATGATGAATCCGCAACCTGGCCCAAAGGTCACTCGGGGGGGGGGGGGGGGGGGGGGGGGGCGCAACCTGGCCCAAAAGTCACTCATAGGGCGTTTTTGCATTGAACTCAATGGGGATGCGACGCTGCATGGAAGTTGATGTTGTTTCGGCCGTCACTTTATCTCTACATCCATGTTCATCCATGTTGCTCCAACTCGCCGTCATGTGAAATCTCACACATGCAGTACAAATGCCATCCGGTTGCACATACGCAGTGAGCCGAGCACTTCTGATCCGACGTGCACACAGAGGGCTGGAAACGCATGCGCAGTGAGCCGATCCGACGTGTACACAGAGGGCTGGAAACGCATGCGCAGTGAGGGATCGCCTGTGCAATAGAGAGACGGCGCTTCCAGCCCTCTGTCTGCACGTCGCTGTAGCAGGGAAGTTTGCGGCTGCTATAGTAACCTCTATACATCAGATCGGAAGTGCTCCTTACTGAGCAACAGGGAGGCATTGTATTCCTAACTCCGCCTTCATCCGGCCCCCTCTGACTTTCCCCTCCCCCACTCCGTGTTACAAAGCCATTGAACAGGTGTACCCAATAAAGTGGCCAATGAGTGTATAACCGAGAAGTTTCTTTGCCACCTGTGTCTCGTTTGGTATGGGACAGGAAGTGAGGGGAAATCTCCCCAAACAGGAAGTGACAATCCGTGTAATTTACGTGAATTCCTTAGGGGCCCCCCAGGTCACCCAAACTAGCGTCCCCACTGGAAGATTTACCCTCCATTACTTTTCTGGGATTTTCTTTCATTCACGCTCTGTGACAACAGTAAACAGGACAATTCGGGAGGATAAATCTCCCTAGCGGGGGCACAGGGGGGAGGGGGGGCACAGACAGTAATAAAGGGGACAGGAGGGTCCAATCCTCTCCATCCAAAACTAAAAAGGAGTTTTGCTTTAGTTACACTTTAACCCCTTCATGCCGATGTCACATATGAAGCCTCACAGGACCGGGCCCACATACTTGCATACCTCAGTGCTGGGAGTGCCCCCCCCTTTTTTTTCTCTAAATGGAGGTGATACATTGTATCTATATCTCCTTGCAGAAAGAAGAAAAGAAATGTTAAGAAATAGGATACTTAGATCAAAGTTTGATCTAGTGGTTAGGCCAAGGTCAGGGTCAAAGGTCAGGATTTTTTTTAATTGATATCAGTGTCAGTTTATGTGTGTTTTAGGTAAAAACACAAAAAATGTGCACTATTGTTCTTGGGCGGTAGTATTTTTTTTCATTATAGGTACTTTACACAGACTAGGGCCAATTTAGACGGGAGCCAATTCACCTCTCAGCATATCTTTCGGAGAGACGAAACGCGTCGGTATGTGGCTGCGGGGCGACCAAAGGGGGATGTCAAGACTGGAAGTGACTTGGCAATGCAATCTGGGCTATCCAGAGGTTGTGAGGCATCACTGGGTCACGGCTTACAGGATAGTCAACGCATATCCAGGATTTGATAGATTTAATTTTTATTATTTATTTCAGGTACTTCTATAGCGCCGTCAACGTACTCCACACTTTACATATATATTGTACATTCACATCAGGCCCCGCCCCCGAGGAGCGTACAATCTAAGGTCCCTCACATTCATACATACACATATTAGGGACAATTTAGACAGGAGCCAATTCACCTCCCAGCATGTCTTTGGATTGTGGAAGGAAATCTGAGTACCCAGAGGAAACCCACGCAGGCACAGGGAGAACATGCAAACTCCAGGCAGGTGGTGCCGTGGTTGGGATTCAAGCCAACTGTAGTACTGCCAGGACTTACTTAGCCACAAACCACAAACACCACACATGTGGTATCGCTGCGATTGTCAAGAGCTGGAAAATTTTGGGTTGTTCTTTAGTGATTGGTTATGGTAATAAAAAAAGCAAAATTAAAAAAAAAAAAAAAAAAAAAAAGTCAGGAAACATCAACTGCCATTTACCACCAAATGAACGCCCAAAAGTTGTAGAATTTTACTTCAGCTTTCAGATTGGTTTTACCGTTAGGCATGAAGGGGTTAAATGATCCCGACCGTAGACGCCGCTGTCCTGGAGTTTTTACTACTTAATTGTCCAATGGGAAAGCAGGTGACGGATCCCCAATAAACGACATACCCGGCACACAACAGACATTCATATCCTGTCATTTCCATGCAGCCAGCCATGCGTCGTCCTTATGATCCAATTTTCCTGCGCAGAGACCGTGCGACGTTACAAATGCCGCCACAGACAAGAAAATATTTATAATTACAATCATTTACAACGTTTATAATTACAGCGAACAACTAGCAGCCGCGCAGAAATGCAGACGCTTGTTTGGTTCTAGAAAACATTTCTGTACATCCGACTGCATGGGCTGGACCCATTCTAAACGCATGTCGGCTCTTACAGAACGTGAGCCCCGGAGGATGGGAACCGATAAAAAAACGCAAATCCATGAGTGTCACTGTGATGGCTTCACCACCGATCGAGTCACTGGAAAGAACGAGGGGGGGGGGGGGGGGGGGGAGTCGAATGGAGAAAAAAAAAAAAAAAAAAAGTTGCTTTTGGGTTTAATACGACTTTAAAGTCCATGCCAGCCCCCCCCAACCCCCATGCCAGCCCCCCCAATCCCCATGCTTCATGCCAGCCCCCCAAATCCCCATGCCAGCCCCCCCAATCCCCATGCTTCATGCCACTGCAAGAATTCTGGTCCTTTGGAGGACTCTCATACACATTTCTTTTGGCCCAAATTAGGGCTTGCTTTTAAATGAATGCTGAATATGCACAGAACAGCCTTTCACCACCGAGTCCAGAGACCCCCAGGGAGCCCAGAGACCCCCAGAGACCCCCAGGGAGCCCAGAGACCCCCAGAGACCCCCAGGGAGCCCAGAGACCCCCAGGGAGCCCAGAGACCCCCAGGGAGCCCAGAGACCCCCAGGGAGCCCAGAGACCCCCAGGGAGCCCAGAGACCCCCAGGGAGCCCAGAGACCCCCAGAGACCCCCAGGGAGCCCCAGAGACCCCCAGGGAGCCCAGAGACCCCCAGGGAGCCCAGAGACCCCCAGGGAGCCCAGAGACCCCCAGGGAGCCCAGAGACCCCCAGGGAGCCCAGAGACCCCCAGGGAGCCCAGAGACCCCCACCGAGCCCAGAGACCCCCACCGAGCCCAGAGACCCCCACCGAGCCCAGAGACCCCCACCGAGCCCAGAGACCCCCACCGAGCCCAGAGACCCCCACCGAGCCCGTCCCGACAACCAATGACATCAGTTGAGGATGTCAGCTGCCTGCACAGTATTCCTGTTTGACCCTCCCCCACCCCTCTCCATCAGTGCTGGGGTCACATCAGCTCAGTGATGGAGAAAAACAGAAGAGAAACAACAGGATACTAGTCAGTACCAGGCGGCAAATGTGTATTTGTGTTGGAAGAATAACGTTGGATGTCCAAGATGTGGGGAAGTTGCTGCGTTATATACAACTATCACAATTGTTTTTTTACATTTTAGAATAGGGCGCCTCCGGGACCGCCCGCCACATTCAAGGGCGCCGCCGGGACCGCCCGCCACATTTCAGGGCGCCGCCGGGACCGCCCGCCACATTCAAGGGCACCGCCGGGACCGCCCGCCACATTCAAGGGCACCGCCGGGACCGCCCGCCACATTCAAGGTGAATTGGCCGCTTTGTTCAGACACACAGGTTTGTATACGTGAACAGCGGGATATGCGACTAACTTGTTTCTGCTCTTTCCAGCGAGCCGCATCCGGCCTAAAACATTTGTAAGGCAATAGCACAGCAACATGTGATGTCAGCACAGCCCTACTTCCCATTCACAGATATTCTCGCAAGAATCCCGTGTGGCAATGGAGGGAGAAGCTGCGCACAGTGCAGCACACAGACTCATTGCTAACCGCAGGTAACCCGATGTGCAAAATACACACAAAGATCAGCGGAGGCCAATGTCAGCCTGTCATTGCTTTGTACAGCCTGAGCAGCTGTCCGCAACCACCGGTCAGCCCAGCCGCAGGAACACACCGAGTCGTCTGTCTCCTCCCTCAGGAAAAGGAGACCTAAAGTTGGAAAAAAACCAAAGCTCAGAAATATACAGAATATAATGGAGTTTCAAAGGAACCCTTAACCACCTCCCACCCATCATAGTAATATGACGTCCTCCCATTCCAACCGCGCATGCGTGGCTCCCGGAGCGTGGCGATCGCAGGTGCTGTATCCCTCGGACACAGGGGATCACCGATCCACGGAAAGAGCCGAAGATGTCGGCTCACTCGTGATCATCTGTGTCCAATCACAGCTGATCACATGTAAACAGGGAACCCCTCCTCCCATGCTCGTCTCCAGGACTTTTCCAGAGCTTCCCCCATCCTCTGGAACTCTCTACCCCAATCTATCAGACTATCACCTACTCTGCTCACTTTTAGGCGATCTCTGAAAACCGATCTCTTCAGGGAAACCTATCCTGCCCTCAGCTAATAATGGAATCTTCTACTCCTCCTACCAGTCCATCCCCCACAGTTACTACCTTTTGTACCACTAGCCCCTCCCTCCTAGATTGTAAGCTCCCAGGATCAGGCCCTCCTAACCCTCTTGTATTGAACTGTATTGTTCTGTAATGTCTCCCTTATTTTGTAAAGTGCTGAGCAAACTGTTGGCGCCATAAATCCTGTATAATAATAATAATGTAAGTTAGGGACCTTAGATTGTACGCTCCTCGGGGGCGGGGACTGATGTGAATGTACAATATATATGTAAAGCGCGGAGTAAATTGACGGCGCTAAACAAGTACCTGAAATAAATAAATCTATCAAATCATGGATAGGCGTCATGTATGCTGTAAGCAGTGACCCAGTGATGCTTCACCCCTGTGGATAGCCCGGATTGCATTGCCGAGTTACTTCCAGTCCTGACATCCCCCTCCAGTCCTGACATCCCCCTCCAGTCCTGACATCCCCCTCCAGTCCTGACATCCCCCTCCAGTCCTGACATCCCCCTCCAGTCCTGACATCCCCCTCCAGTCCTGA